>NC_044062.1:26743673-27043673 GCF_902167405.1 Gadus morhua
CACACACACACACACACACACACACACACACACACACACACACACACACACAAACACACACACACACACACACACACACACACACACACACACACACACACACACACAAACAAAAATGCTCAACAAACACGTTAGTGACTTAAATGGCCGATTGTGATGATAGGGTTAAACATGAGTACATATGCATACATGATCAATCAATCAAATAACGAAGAACGTGTACATGAACAGAGCTATTAAAGAGAGAGATATGCCACTCCTGTTTACTTTAATGTGATGGGAAAAATACTTCAGTACCATGATTGAGCACCAGACAGTGTAGACTGCATGTCGGTGAATGGAGCTAAATGCTATAATAATAACAAATAACTTATAATCGTGATTACAGAATTATTTGCCAATACAACCTAGATGGTTGTGGCCATGAGTGCTTTAGCACCGTTCCGCTGAAGCTGTAGCACTGAGGCTAAACCATGAGCATATGGTAGCTGCAATTCAATCCCCTCATTAAAAGCCTTGACGATAAAGAAGGCGAATAATTGTCATCTATATTTGGCATTAAAAGTAATCAATGAATTGGACAGCAGCTCTGAACAAACTAGCTTGTACATGAAGGGCAGTTGACAGTTATTTTAGAATGGACAGCAATCCTTTCATGAATATGCAGCAAGAAATTGGCAAAAATGTAGATTTTCACGTAGGTGTCATGATCCGTTCCTGGTTTTCCCATTCACCTGCCTGCCACCCTGATCTCCCCTAATTAACTCAACCACCTACATCTGTGATCCCTCTATTTAAATCCTCTCACTCCACTCAGTCTCTGCCAGATCGTCTCTCGTACTCACAGAGCTTTTCCGCAACTCCTGAACTACTCTACTACGCTGATCCTGCCTGCTTCCGACCACTCACCTGTCGTCGAGTCCCTGTCGGCCTGTCTGCTTCCCTGTTTCCTGCTCCTCGTCTGCCTGTCTGCCCTCCCGTTGCCGACCCCTCGCCTGTCTGACCACCCGCCTTTTGTCAAGTCTCTGCCGGTCTGTCTGCTTCCCAGTCTCCTGCCCCTCGCCTACCTGTCTGCCCTCCCGTTGCCGACCCCTTGCATGCTCGCTCTTTGTCTTGTTCCGGTAATCTTGGATTCCGTTTCTGGACAATCAAACCGTTGAACTGTTCCAACACTGGTCTTGGTCTGTGTTTTCCTTGGGTCCAACCTCACGACCCATTACAGTAGGTTAAAGATTGTATTAATATGATGTGTCAAAGTGCTTTCTTATCCATCGTCAGAAAATAACCACTCTGACACATGATGAAATTTATTTTATTTATTTAAATGGGGCAATGCACATCAATTTACATTTTTAGTTTATGCTCAAAATGTAAATGTGCCAGTCAGTGGTGGACAGTAACGAAGTACAAGTTATTCGTTACTGTACTTAAGTAACTTTTCAGTGTATCTGTGCTTTAATTGAGTATCGTTATTTTGTGAGACTTTATACTTTTACTCAACTACATTTCGTAGGGGAAAATCTTACTTTTTACTCCACTACATTCCAAAAACCTGTCGTTCTTTCAAAGTTCCTTTCCACGACATGCATGCATTACCATAGACACAGCTATCCATTGTGGACGTCGCAGAGCCTAAACAACGTCAATATTTAACCTAAAAACACCATGCCAAGCCTTAACGCTTATGTTACACATTAAAATTATTAATCAATTGAAAATATGATTGTTATTTATCGGGCGTTTGTCTGTGGGGACCCCCACAGACAGGCTAGAGGCCAGCTGCTTTCTACATATCCAGAGGCCTGTTTCAGGTAGCTGGTTTAACATACTCTGAGTTTAATCCTGCGCTCTGAGTTGGTTGACTCAGAGTTCAGGGTTGAAAAGCAACTCTGGGTTTTCGGTTTCAGAACAGGTGATCAGCGTTGGGTTAATCAACTCTGAGTATGTTCACTCTGGGTTGGGGGCGTGCCTGTTGACTATGAAGAGCCATCATCAATGGATCTCTGATAACATGATCAAACATGGACCAAAAGCGTAGATCCACTTACTTTTCCCCCACGGAATTGGAAATTCCAATGAACGTATATGCCGAGCAGTTACCCATTTTAACAAAAAAAAGCAATACCGCAGCGAGAGCGCGAGAGAGAGCTTGGCAGGAAATAGCTGAACAAGTCAATGCGTGAGTCAAATAAATTAGTAAAATAAAATAAAACAAGAGGAAAGTTTAATATCTTCCACTTATTCAATATGTAAAGTGTGTGTGTGTGTGTGTGTGTGTGTGTGTGTGTGTGTGTGTGTGTGTCAATTTACGCAACCCAGAGTTGCCCCACGAGGACTTGGCAGCAAATGAAGTACAAAAATATAGTTTAAACAGGTAAACTAATGTTTAATTGAAATCAAATCAATTGTGCTGTTTTGCCTGCTCTACCTAATTGAACAGCTATGTTCAACATGTATTATATATTTGTATACTATATTTAAGCAGTAAATGTAAGTAGTAGCCTACATTACCCAGCCACCCCAACACTGCCAATATTTAATAGGATTTAGATATATTAGAAGGCTACACCTAGGCAAAATGCATTATAAATATATATCTGTCTTCAAAATAGCGCTTACTGAATATTAGGGTAACATTTTCCTCCATGTTAGCAAATGGAAAAAATGCAGAGACCCGGCAGACTGGAGGGGGTCCACCACCTGCAGCCCTCACAGAGGCTGAGGAGATGGCCCTCAGCCAACAGAGTATGCGTCCTGTGGCTGAGGGCATCCCTGGGGGGAGCTCCTCTGATCCCCCCCACCCCCCAGGATAGAAGTGCCTTTACAGTATAAGGGGTTGGTTATTCAAAATAATTAAATATGTACACGCAACCCAGCGCGTTGCAAATTAGATGGGGCAATATTCTGGCTCAATAATTGCACTGTCTAATCATCTTCTTCCAGTTACTGATAGCGCCCTACTTGAACCAGATGCCCTCACCAACCTCCATGCAATTGTAACAATTCAAAAGATGCAAAAGGATGCTTTGGAGATCCAAATTTTGGAACATAAGTTATTGGTGGGTGAGGTGCAAACGGGGATACTGTTCCCTGCTCTAAAAACATACCCAATATAAATGACTTTTCTTTTTTGTGCTTTCAGGAAATAAAAAAATCCTCATAAGTAGATTGTCTTTATTAGAACACGGGCCGTGGTGGGACAAGTTATTTTGTTGAACAGTTTACTCAACGGGTTTTACTTCAGTGAACAATGCAGACGATTATGCTGAGCATGTGCATGTAGAGAAGAACAGCATCTGGTTAAAAGCAGCACCAGGGTCTTTTCTGCCTTGCATTCTTAAAATGAGTTTCTTGACTTGCAGCAGTTATAGGTCCGTGGTTAGTCAGCTACTCTGATCATGGGAAAGCCACAACGTTGAAGTGACTGTAGTACAGAGCGGGTGGGATGCACGGGGCGGATCATTCTGCACATGCGTTAATCCACTTACTTTTCCCCCACGGAATTGGAAATTCCAATGAACGTATATGCCGAGCAGTTACCCATTTTAACAAAGAAAAGCAATACCGCAGCGAGAGCGCGAGAGAGAGCTCGGCAGGAAATAGCTGAACAAGTCAATGCGTGAGTCAAATAAATTAGTAAAATAAAATAAAACAAGAGGAAATTTTAATATCTTCCACTTATTCAATATGTAAAGTGTGTGTGTGTGTGTGTGTGTGTGTGTGTGTGTGTGTGTGTGTGTGTGTGTGTGTGTGTGTGTGTGTGTGTGTGTGTGTGTGTGTGTGTGTGTCAATTTACGCAACCCCGAGTTGCCCCACGAGGACTTGGCAGCAAATGAAGTACAAAAATATAGTTTAAACAGGTAAACTAATGTTTAATTGAAATCAAATCAATTGTGCTGTTTTGCCTGCTCTACCTAATTGAACAGCTATGTTCAACATGTATTATATATTTGTATACTATATTTAAGCAGTAAATGTAAGTAGTAGCCTACATTACCCAGCCACCCCAACACTGCCAATATTTAATAGGATTTAGATATATTAGAAGGCTACACCTAGGCAAAATGCATTATAAATATATATCTGTCTTCAAAATAGCGCTTACTGAATATTAGGGTAACATTTTCCTCCATGTTAGTAAATGGAAAAAATGCAGAGACCCGGCAGACTGGAGGGGGTCCACCACCTGCAGCCCTCACAGAGGCTGAGGAGATGGCCCTCAGCCAACAGAGTATGCGTCCTGTGGCTGAGGGCATCCCTGGGGGGAGCTCCTCTGATCCCCCCACCCCCCAGGATAGAAGTGCCTTTACAGTATAAGGGGTTGGTTATTCAAAATAATTAAATATGTACACGCAACCCAGCGCGTTGCAAATTAGATGGGGCAATATTCTGGCTCAATAATTGCACTGTCTAATCATCTTCTTCCAGTTACTGATAGCGCCCTACTTGAACCAGATGCCCTCACCAACCTCCATGCAATTGTAACAATTCAAAAGATGCAAAAGGATGCTTTGGAGATCCAAATTTTGGAACATAAGTTATTGGTGGGTGAGGTGCAAACGGGGATACTGTTCCCTGCTCTAAAAACATACCCAATATAAATGACTTTTTTTTTTTTGTGCTTTCAGGAAATAAAAAAATCCTCATAAGTAGATTGTCTTTATTAGAACACGGGCCGTGGTGGGACAAGTTATTTTGTTGAACAGTTTACTCAACGGGTTTTACTTCAGTGAACAATGCAGACGATTATGCTGAGCATGTGCATGTAGAGAAGAACAGCATCTGGTTAAAAGCAGCACCAGGGTCTTTTCTGCCTTGCATTCTTAAAATGAATTTCTTGACTTGCAGCAGTTATAGGTCCGTGGTTAGTCAGCTACTCTGATCATGGGAAAGCCACAACGTTGAAGTGACTGTAGTACAGAGCGGGTGGGATGCACGGGGCGGATCATTCTGCACATGCGTTAATTGCGCTAAAAAATAAAAAAATAAACTTAAAGCATGCCCCCGGTGCGTTTGACAGTTAACATGGGGGCTGAGAAGGTGGTCTAAATAAATGATAGATTGCGCCGAACGATAGCGCTCGTGAAGAAAATTATCAGGAAAATAAAGTATATCCAACCGGGGTCTTAATAATCGTTCCTCACGGAGATTCCTTCTGAGGATCGCAGCCTCTACGTCCACAGGCTCTCGTAGAAAAGGTCAAGGACATGCCATTTCTAACACTTCCTTCTGTCGGAGAGCTGCCTTCAGCCTTATAGACAACAAACTCAGAGTAGGTCTAACCACCTCCCGAGCAGGTTAGGTCCACGGTGTATGTTGCCGCAGCAACTAACTCTCGGTTGCGCTGAACCTGCTACCTTTAACGGAAAACCCAGAGTTTCCACTAACTCAGAGCGAACAAACTCGGGGTTGCCTCAAAACCAGCTACCTGAAACAGGGCTCAGGTGTACTCCAGGTAGAAGCTAAATGCTAAAAACAATGCTTGGCTGTCCAATAGTAATTAAGGGCGAGGGAGGGCCATCAGATCTGTCACTCAAACAGCTGCGCCAGTCGTAAGGAGATTTGATTCATGATGTTTAGGCGAGCTGGGGTTGACTGTAAGGTTGATATTCTTACAAGTTCTTGTATGATTATTTCAAGCTGTAGTTCTACATAAATATAAGATCATTTTATGTATGACTATTTTGAGGGTTTTATTTTAACTCATGTACAGAACATACATTTTCTCTGGGTGTGTCCCTGCACACACACACTCTCGCGTCTCACGTTGATTACAAAATAAAAATATTAATTACAAGTCTAAACTGTGGAAAATAGAACGAGGGGGGTGATAAAGTGTGCACTGCGCCGCCCTTCTGAAATGCATTGGTTTAATATTTAATTAATTATATATTATAAAGGCCTGTAGATGTATATTTTTAAAATATAAAATGATTTAGTTATATAAGTAGACATGTAGCTTTTATTAAACTATCGTTAAACCAAGATCTGTATGCTAGAGCGTGCACTGCGCAGCCCACCCCCCCCCCCCCCCCCCCCTCTGAACACAGCCCTTCTGAAGTTGAAAAAAATCTGCCGGTTGAAATGCGTTGGTTTAATATTGAATGAATTTAATATTAAAATATATATTTAAATTATGACTATGGATCCTTTATTTTTTTGCCGTTATCATTATATCCTCTCGTTATATCGATATAAATTCTCGAAACACGGTTGAAAAGAGAGAGGGAGCCATAGAGAGGGTCACTGATGCACTGCGAAGCCAAGTAACTGATGGGCTTCAGAGGGCCTCTCCGTATATATTGAATATATATGTATATATAGTGATGGGCATAGATTATTTTTTATAATCTAGATTAATCTCACTGTAATCTTGGAATAATCTAGATTAAAAAGTCTCATTTGAATTCTGCCGAAGGCATTCATAATGTGTGTGCTACCTAAATAATGACTAGAAGTAAGATCTTGAGAACTGGTTTCTCAAGCCAGGTGGCACATTAGACCAGGGCCTCATCTCATGTTTCCAAAATGCTGTCAGAGTTGGATCGAGCCCGGGCCCTGCAAATCCACAGTTGTACTCTAAACCAAGTGAACAAAAGGGAAGGGTATAGACTCAAGTGCATAGAGGGTTAACTGAAATGTTTGTTATAACAAAGTCTTTGGGCAAAAACACAGAAAAATCCAAAAAGGGCAAAAAGTCCAACAGAGAAGGCAAAAGGTAAACTCAAAAACGGGTAGATTTTCTTCAAGACAAAAGTTCAAAACGTCATACCAGAGGGGCAAATCCATGTGGGTAGTCCAGAGAGCAGGCAAGCGGTCAAAACAGAGGATCAATAATGTCCTAAACAAGACTTTAGCTTGGGTCAGAGTACAAACGTGGAACGCCAAAGACTAAGCACTGAACATAGGCAAAAGCAGGGCTTAAATACATGGCTTAATTGGTCATGTGACGGGAGCAACAAGACACAGGTGACGGGAGTAATTGGCAAAGCAAGGAAACAAAATACTTTAACGCATCACAGCCACTAGATGCCACCAAAGTTCGAAGTGCAAAAACAATATTCAAAATCATGACAGGACCCCTTCCCCTAGGAACGTCTCCTGACGTTCCTGACGTTCCTAGGGCGGTCCGGGTGAGCAGCATGAAAGTCCTTACGGAGGTCTGTATCGAGAACGTCCCGTGCTGGAACCCAGGTAGGTTCCTCTGGGCCATATCCCTCCCAGTCAATCAAGTACTGCAACCTGACTGGAATCCACAATACGGTGGACGGTGAAGGCTGGTTCGCCTCCAATAACACAGGGGGGAGGGGTTGTTTCAGGGGCAAGAGGGGAAGTGAATACAGGGCGTAATGGGGACACATGGAAGGTGGGGTTTATTTTAAGGGAGCGAGGCAACTGGAGGCGGTAACACACAGGATTAATTCTTGACCACCTTGAAGGGGCCCATATAGCGAGGGGCCAGCTTGCGGGATTCCACCCGCAGTGAGAGGTCCTTGGAGAACAGCCAAACCCTTTGACCAGGGTGGAAGCTGGGGGCTGGCCTCCGAAGCTGGTTAGCGTGGCGCTGGTTCCTTTTGGAGGTCCGCACGAGAGCCCGTCGGGCCTGTTTCCAGGTCCTTTTACACCGTCTCACGATCTGTAGCGCCGAGTTCCCCCTCCTCCTCAGGAAACAAAGGTGGCTGAAATCCAAACTGGCACTGGAATGGAGACATACCAGTAGATGTGGACTGGAGTGTGTTGTGGGCGTACTCAAACCACGGCGGCCGGGAACTCCAGGATGACGGGTAGTCAGCCACTAGACTCCTAAGGGATGCCTCCAGCTCCTGGTTGACCCTCTCCGTTTGCCCATTGGATTGGGGATGGAACCCGGATGTGAGGCTGGCCGTGGCTCCAATGAGTTTACAGAAGGCTCGCCACAACCGGGAGGAGAACTGAGGTCCCCTGTCGGACACAATGTCCTGGGGAAGCCCATAGACTCGGAAAACATGTTCAAACATTAGTTTAGCAGTTTGTAGAGCAGAGGGTAACTTTGGCAAGGCAATAAAGTGACAGGACTTAGAGAACCTGTCTACCACTACTAAAATAACTTACCTTCAGAGGAGGGGAGGCCAGTAATGAAGTCCACTGACAGGTATGACCAATGACGACCAGGAACAGGGAGGGGGTGGAGAAGACCTTGAGGACGTTGATGCTGTGTCTTAATACGAACACAGACAGTGCATGCTGCCACAAACGCCTTGACATCCTTCTCCATCTCCGGCCACCAGAAACGTCTCTTCAAAAACTCCAGAGTCCTTTGATTGACAGGATGTATTGCCAGGCATGAAGAGTGCCCTCACTGTAATACTTTGGACCTCACCTTCTGGTGAACACAAAGATGATCTGATGGACCCGTTCCTGGTCCTGGATCCTGCTGGAGAGCCCTCCTGACCTCGATCTCAATACCCCAGCGGATAGGAGCCACAATCCTGGAGTTGGGGATAACGGGACACTTCTTCAGCATCTTCCTCAGCGCCGAGGGCCTCAAACTGTCTAGAAAGGGCATCTTGTTTCTGGTTCTTGGTGCCTGGTCGGAATGAGATGGTGAAGTTGACTTCCGGTTTGATTGATGACGGTGTAGGTCGCAAACCGGGAGAGCTCTGTTGAAATCCTTTCTAAATTTGAATAATACAAGGTACTATCGCAGTCATCTTGTGCAAGCTTGTGTGGAGGTATAATGAACATGGGGAAACCGAAGAAGCAAAGCCAACCTACAGACGAGCAGTCGCCTGGGAAGAACCATGACCGCGAACCGAATGCTAGCCAAAAGGAACCGCGTGCACCTAGCCCAAACGAACAGCATGCTGGCAATGCTCCGCTGACCTTGGCCGACATGGCGAAACTTCTCAATTCAATGGAGGAACGCATTATAGCGAACTGTCTGTCCAACTTTCCGCTGACAGAGCAATTATAGACCGCCACGACCAGACCATCCAACATATGTAATCGTCCCTTAATGATATGGAGGCCAGGCTGCTAACCCTTGAGTCAACCTGCACTGCCCTATCCAGAGGGAACAAGGCCCTAAAACTTAAGACGGATGATCTGGAAAATAGGTTGAGGCGCAACAATATCCGTATAACCAGCTTACCCGAAAAAATTGAAGGCTCGCACCAGACCGCTTTCAAGGAGGTATTCCTGAAAGAAATCTGAAAGAAACATCCCCCGCAAGAAACAGGACGACCCTCCGCGCCCGTTCATCGCTCGGATCCATCATTATCAGAGCAAGGATCGCATCATGAAGCTGACTGGAGAGGCTGGGTCTCTTTCTTTCCGCGGTTCCGAGATACACATAATAATAATAATAATAATTTTATTTATAACACACTTTATATCAATTCAATGATCTCAAAGTGCTACAATGCACATTAAAAGAAAAGAGAGAAATGCAACAAAAAAAATAATAAATAAATAGCAGTTTAGCTAATGGCTTTTCTAAAAAGATGGGTTTTTAGGCCTTTTTTAAAATAATCCAGTCCGTGGGGCCCTTAGATGGTCAGGGAGAGCATTCCACAGACTGGGTGCAGCTGAGCAGAAGGCGCGGTCGCCCATAATTCGGAGCCTTGTCCTCAGAAGCTGGAGGAGGTTGGCCTGTCCAGAGCGGAGATGGCGTGAGGAGGAATGGGGGTGATGAGTTCTTTTGAGGTATAGGGGGGCAGTGCCATGGAGGCACTGTAGGACAGAAGGGAGATCTTGACTTGGATCCTGTCCTGGACAGGAAGCCAGTGGAGGGATTTGAGGATGGGTGTGATGTGGTGGTACTTCCGCACCCCCATCAGGATCCTGGCAATTCTGGATGTACTGCAGCCGCTGGATTTTCTTTCTGGGGATCCTGATGAGTGCGTTGCAGTAGTCCAGCCTGGAGGAGACAAAGGCGTGGACAAGTGGACATCTACCCAGACTACAGTGCAGAGGTGTCCAAGAAGAGAGCAACTTATTCCACGGTGAAGTCACAGCTGAGAGACGCCGGCTTTGGATATCGGATGTTTTTTCCTGCCAGACTCCAAGTCAGCGCAAAGAAACTCAGAAACTTTTTTTTTCTCCAGAAGTAGTCTCCACTTTCCTTCAGTACAACCAACCAGGTATTTCGCCAACTCGCTCTTCTCAATGAATCTTTGACTTTGACTGCGTAAATTCCACTCAGTTGTTGTGGGTGAGCGCTGTGGTTCTTTTTGTTTGTTTTTTCGCCCCACACGTTGTGTAATACTGTTGTCAGCTGTTTAGCCTCCTGTTGAATGGTGTTGCCTACATTATCTGCCAAGATCTGTTGAGCTCCATGTTTATTTTGCTCTGAATGGTTTATAATTGTAGCCTATTTTTAGCGTTATATTCTACATATAGTCCACGGTTGTTGGACATGTGTAACTCCAAGGATAGAATATAATTGACCTTCCATTGCAACAGCGATATTTTTATTTTAGACACGGAAAGATCATTTCTGCTGGCAATAGTTTATACCTGTACCATTAGGTCTTACCAGACACGCAGTGTCTTTGCACCATTACATCCTTAAACCTGCATTTTTTTTTTTTTTTTTTTTTTGTGAAAACAGAGGTTAAGTGTTTAAGTTAAGTGTTCTCTAAGATGTTAGCTCAGAGCACTGTTCCTGGCCCCTGTCCCCCTTCAGATGCCTTTCTTCACCTTGTCATGAGAATTCTTATATTTTTTATTTTTTTTTATTATATTTGTATTTATTTGTATTACTCCCTACCCTCTCCCCAGCCCCTACCGCTGTTGCTCACTTCACATGCCTTCATAATCTTGTAAGACATGACATCTACATCTAATTACACTCAAAATCGTCCTATTCACTTTGTTTCTTTAAATGCCAAGGGAATGAACACCTGGGTGAAAAGACAAAATATAGCATCCTACCTACAACAATTAAACTCAGACATAGCCTTCTTACAGGAAACCCACCTTAAGAATGACCATGTCAATTATCTTAGAAGAAGCTGGGTCGGCCAACGCCTCCCCAGAAGTTTCCCACTCAACCTTATCGGAGACCCTCAAGGCCTACCTTCGAGGGCAAATAATTGAATACTCCTCCAGGTTCAAGAAAGCGAGAATTTAAACTCAACGACATCTCGCAAGCCATTGCAGAGATTGATAGCCAATACTCCTCGTCGTCTTACTTTCCACTGACAAAGCCACATATTTACTCACAAAAGCTTGATTTAACATGTATGACTCAAGGGATAAGGCTGGCAAGCTTCTAGCCCAGCAAGCTCACCAAGCCCAATCATCTCGCCTCATTCCTAAGATATATAGCCAAATGGGTGAGACTATTACAGACCACTTGGAAATTAACAACACCTTCAAACATTTCTGCAGTAATTTATATAGCTCCGAGTGTGATGACAACTGTCCACAGTTCAATCCCTTTTTTAATAACCTTCAGTTTCCCTCTGTTCCAGCTGAACAAAATTCCTTACTGGGAGGTGCGATCTCCAATGCAGAGATTCTGAAAGCCATAAACTCTTTGAAATGCAACAAAACTCCTGGTCCGGATGGTTACTCCTCCGAATTTAAAAAAAAAAATTACACTCAAGATATACCCTCTGCTCCAGGCCATGTTTAATGAATCTCTGTCATCCGGACATCTCCCACCAACCCTACGACCAGCCGCAATAACACTCATACCAAAAGGGGGTAAAAATCCACTTCAGTGCTCCTCCTACCGCCCAATTTCTCTGCTGAATGTAGATTACAAAATTTTATCAAAGGTTTTGGCAGCCAGACTGGAGACAGTTATCTCACAAATCATTGCGACAGACCAAACAGGCTTCATCCTAAATAGACACTCTAGCTCAAATTTTAGAAGGCTTTTCAATATTGTTTATTCCCCTCCGTCCCGCACCCCCAAAATGGTTATATCACTTGATGCTGAAAAAAATGTTGACCGAGTTGAATGGGTATATTTATTTGTGGCTTTAAAAAAATCGGGTTTGAAGATTCCTTCATCTCCTGGATAAAACTCCTCTATTCTCACCCTACAGCCACAGTAATTACTAATGGACAGCAATCTCTTGGCAGAGGTACGCGTCAAGGCTGCAGTATGTCCCCTTTACTCTTCGCTATTGCCATTGAGCCTCTCGACATAGCTCTTAGACCAGGGATGCCAGGGTGAAATTGGTCAGGGGGCCAGATTTTTTTCAAGTGAGACCTCAGGGGGCCGGATTACACTTTTGGACTGAAAAGGCCTGAAAAGGTCAAACACTGACTCAACACATGGATATGTAGGCTATTTTAAATTATGCTTGAAGGCCTACACATCAGAAATAAATTACATTGGCCCCAAAATAGCCTCACAATGAGGCCTACAATTACATGGCCTAAAGCAGGAGACAGCTCCCCTCTAATAACTTAAAATTTTCCTATCCATGCAAGTAGCCTACATTTATAAATGAGAAATGCAACAAAATAGACTAGGTGCCAACAAAACACATTTCCTATAAATAACACAAATGTAAACTGTTAATTACTTTCATTTTATTTATTGAAGGCTTGCACATGAAAACACGTCAATGCATAATTAGGCCAATTAAAAGAAGGCCAGGGCAAGTAGGGCTAAACGAGTCACAGAAAGTAAGCACCTGAATAAAGTAGTCCAACAATAGGCCATGTGATTGAATATCCAGTAGGAATTAGTGAAACAAAAAGGTTCTTGAAAAAATAGCCAAATATGAGCTAACATAACGGAACATTTAAACATTTAAATGGCTCAACAACAGATGAGGCACATTAACTTTGCCAGTCATCACCAGTCAACCCCAACCCCTTTTATTCCCTCCCACTCATATCACACTGGATTACAATACATGGGGAGACCAGCCCACAACATTTTACTTGTCGAAGCCAGACACCTTAACTTTCACCAGCTTGAGAACAGTTTCTGGGCAGTGGCTATTTTCATGACATCATTCAGATGTCCGTGCGTCAGGTGATTCCGCAATTTGGATTTATTAATATTCATCACGGAAAAGGCCTGCTCACATAAATATGTTGTACCAAACATACAAAGTAATTTTCCTGCAAAGGCCGGGAGCATTGGGTATTGTGGTGGCAAGGATTAATAGAATGATTCGATTGCAACAGATGTGTACTTATCCTTCAACGGTGCGCAACACTGCAGTTCTATCAGTTCCATTTGGATCGCCTCTGGGACCTCGGAAGCGTCAATCGTGAATGGAGAGCGAAAAAGAGCAAAGTCCTTTTCCAGTTCAGTGAAAACCGTGAATCGATTGTCAAACTCATGCCCGAGTCCGGAAAGCAAGTTTGCGTACTTGTCCATACTCTGATGATTGACAGGCTGAGATTTTAGACAGGGGAAGTGGGCTGCATTGGCCTTGGAGAGCTGCGTCTTCCATAACGCCAGTTTACTTTGAAAAGCACGAACACTATCATAATACTCTGGGACGAGTTTGTTGCGGCCCTGCATTGTAACATTCAACACATTTAGGTGTTCCGTAATGTCCACTAAAAAGGCAAGATCCCTGGTCCATTCTGGGTCGTCAAATTCCAACACAGGCTTCCCTTTACCCTGCATGAACTCGGCCATCTCTGCGTAATTTGTAGAAATGTTTGAGCACTGTGCCTCGGCTCAACCAACGCACATCGGTGTGACAGGGAAGGCCATGATGAATGTCGTTTTCCAATAAAAAAGCGTTGAACTGCCTATGGTTAAGTCCTCTGGCTCTGATAAAATTCACAGTGCCAATAACAACACACATGACATGGTCCATTTTCAGACTCTTGCAGTACACAGTGAAAGTTCCAGAATACTTGCTCTGGATTAGCCTCATTTAGCTTTTCTCTCAACTTCACAACTACTCCTGCCTTTCTTCCTATCATAGAAGGCGCACCGTCGGAAGCCACACTGACAGCGCGACTCCAGTCCACCTCCAGTTTTTCCAGGGTCCCGACAAGGCTAATGAAGGGAAAAACGGTCTGTCTAGTTACTGGACCAGATGAAATGAGACGGAGAGGTAATAAAGTCTGTCGGCACGAGGACCTTGGATTTATTAAGTAAAGTGGCAACGGTTATACAGAGTCATAAGCGTGAGAAATCGAATATGTCTAAGTCCCTAATCAGCGCTGATGGTTCGTCCGGAGCTTCGCCTCCGTGGAAGGTCTGCTTCAGAAGAAGG
This sequence comes from Gadus morhua, assembly GCF_902167405.1. Lineage (NCBI taxonomy): Eukaryota > Metazoa > Chordata > Actinopteri > Gadiformes > Gadidae > Gadus > Gadus morhua. The sequence continues at coordinate 26,757,863 of NC_044062.1, forward strand.
TGAAGAGTCCCTGTGTGATACAGTTTTATGCTGTATCCTCCTCTCGATGAGGTGTGTGCGTTTGAGGTGTGTGTGGTTCTGTGTGTTGTTGCTTGGCCTTGGCTCCCAGGCCCTGCTGTGTATGCCTCCTAACGGGGGAGAGCTCCTCGTGTCTCCGGTGTGATAAATTAAACCGGGGAGTGCCCCCCCGAAATGTGGCTTCTCAGGCCCTGGTGTGGGCAGGGGTATCTCTTGGTTCCTCCTAACGGGGAAGAGCTCTCAAAATGTCTCCTGTGTGATAAATTAAACCGGGGAGTGCCCCCCCGAAATGTGGCTTCTCAGGCCCTGGTGTGGGCAGGGGTATCTCTTGGTTCCTCCTAACGGGGAAGAGCTCTCAAAATGTCTCCTGTGTGATAAATTAATGTGGCTCTCCCGTTCTTGAGGATGACTGGTGCATTGTCTAAGTGTCCACCATCTGCCAGCCTGGGAAATGGGGCCTTCGGCTCCGGCCTTGACCTGACTATATTCTCATGTATGTGTTATGTGTTAAAAGTTGACTATATTGTAAGGTGACTGCCATGTGATGTGCTCATTAAGCTAGGGTAGGAGTTAGCTATATTTATAATGTACATGTGATGTACTCAGCAGGTTATTTTGCCCAACATATCCCCCTCAAGTCGTCGCAAGACGACTTTTACTCATTAGGGGTACGAGGGATAGGACTCCAGCGCGGGACTACCATCATAACACCATTAGAAATAACAGAAAGAAGGCAAAATGATCATAAAAACAAACAACCATGAACATGGGACTAAAACAACTCGCTAGACCGGGTGTATGGGGAACCACGTGGGAGAAACGCCACCCATGCGTCAGACATGGGCATGCCATACACACCCCACCTAGGGGGTGGCATCCACCCCGGCCCTACATCGCGAGCAGACAATACCAACAATACTAGCAGCAGATAATACACAAAACATACCACAAACATACAATAATACAAAAACAAATACCAAAAACAACAACCAACAACAAAGCTGGCCACATAACAAAACCAACACCAAACCATAACAATAACAACCAAATGCAACAATAAAACAAACTCCAAACAATAACAGCATCAGCAAAAGCAGCAATAAGACGAACAGTAAACAATAACAATATAAAAACGCAACAATCAAACAAACACTAACGATCACAGGAAAGAAATGTAACCATGAAACGTGTCCCTAAATAATAGCGATAATATCAGAAAGATATGAGGTAGATAACGAATGGCAAACCCCCTCAACCCATCCCTAGATGACCACACACTAAGGATGTGAGGAGGAGTTGACTGGTCGTGTAACAATAAGCAATCACACGCATGGGGTATCCAGGGTAGGCTCGGGGCACGGGAACAACTGAAACCATGGAATAGTCCTGAGCTTCATCATGGGCAGGTGGTCGCAAGGCGCCACCTGAGCATTAGACCCTTTTATCGTCGTGTTAGCCCTGGAGGCTGGTGCGGTGGGTGTGGTGGGGGCCTTTCTGAAATTTATTTTCAACAAAGCCGCCGGGTCCGGGCCGGAAAAGGATACCCCGAACACGAAATAGGCAGAGTCAGTGTTTACTCCGCACGCCCGAGTCGACCCTAATCTGGGGTTGCCCCATCCTTGGTACAGGTTGCTGGTGATGTTCCTGAGGGTAAGGGTAATTCTGCCGTTGCCTCCCGAGAGGAATGAGGGGGATACTGAGGCTGTGGTGGGGAGCCCATCTGGTGTTGATCACGGCCTTGAAGGGGGCAGTTCCTGATCCAATGTCCTTGTTGCCCGCAATGGAAACATGTCCATGGAGATGTTTGTGGCCCTCCTCTGCCTCTTCCTCCTCTTCCTCCTCTGTGTCCTTGGTTTTGGTATTGTGGTTGCTGGGATTTCTCGGCTTGCTCCTTGATCTGCATCCTCACGAGTTGCTTCTTCAATTCCTCGTAATCATCATCCTTTTCAAGTCGTTTGTCTTCCTCGAGTCGGTGGTGGTGATCAAGGTGATCCACCCATTCCGTCCATGGCTTGGAGTGCAGTGCCACCACTGTCTTCAGTCTCCTCTGGACCGTGGGTGGCAGTCCCTGTATTATTGCCCGCTGGAATGTCTGTGTCGCCAGTTTGCTACTGTGTGGGGGACAGTCATTATTATCCGTCCACAATCCTTCGGCCCTTTCTATGTACTGAAAGATAGATTCTTCAGGTTTGATGGTCAGGCCGGAGATTCCCACTCTGCCTGCGTCGGTTGGGAAGAGTGCCCTGAGACTCTCCCAGAAGAGGTTTCGGTAAGCGTCGAAGGGGGTGTTGTCAGGTAGGGCCTCAGTCTTGGTCAGTGTCTCCAGTTCAATGATTCGTCTGGCACTGTGTGCCCTGCCGATGATGGCTCGTATGTCTCCCAGGGTCAGGAGATCGCCAGACGTCTCAGTTTCAAATCTTCTGATCCAGGCGGAGGCTCCTGCCGTGAGCGTTGGCAAGCGGGCGACCAGGGTGGCCATGTCCCGGTGGCTCCATGGTGTGTATGCTGCCCTTCCCTCCGCATCTATCAATAGAGGTGCCATAGAAGCCTCTTGTATACCTGGCCGGGGGCGGCGGGGCTCGCTCTTATTGGTACGGGGGTCCCTTAAATGATCCGGGTCAGGGCTGAACTGGGAGGGGGTCATTAATGGGGAAGGCAGGGTGTATGAGGCGGGGGCTTTTGGCTGGGACTGAACTGGTGTTGTCGATTCCAGGGGACAGAACAATTTTGGCTGGGATGCCATGGGTAGGTGAGCCCTCTCCGGCAAGGGTGGGGGTGAGTGGCTGTCAGTGGGCCGGGAGGCTGAGAATCGCTCTCTGTCTTGGCTTCTCTGGTGTTCGTCTTGCCAATCCTCTCCGGGGGCTCTTCGTCGCTCATCCGACATGGTGGGCGCGTTCGCCGCTTCTTCTTACAGCAGCCTGGTATGGGGTGGTCGGGGTTGTGGACGCCCGTGCACTGAGGGCTGGGTGCGGGGAGGTTTGTCTTCTTAGTTTTTTTAGTAACCGGGATAATTCTTCTAGCAGGGGGTGATCGAGAGTCGGGGTTTGAATTGGTATTGATGTTGTCCAGTAGGGGGCGCTGTAGTTGAGGAAGGGCAGGGTTGTTGTTGTCCAGCAGGGGGCGGTATAGTTGGGGAAGGGCAGGGTTGGAGTGGTCCAGTAGAGGGCGGTGTAGTTGGGGAAGGGTAAGGTTGGAGTTGTCCAGCAGGGGGCGGTGTAGTTGGGGAAGGGTAGAGTTGGAGTTGTCCAGTAGGGGGCGCTGTAGTTGGGGAAGGGTAAGGTTGGAGTGGTCCAGTAGGGGGCAGTCTAGTTGGGGAAGGGTAAGGTTGGAGTGGTCCAGCAGGGGGCGCTGTAGTTGGGGAAGGGTAAGGTTGGAGTGGTCCAGTAGGGGGCAGTCTAGTTGGGGAAGGGTAAGGTTGGAGTGGTCCAGTAGGGGGCGCTGTAGTTGGGGAAGGGTAAGGTTGGAGTGGTCCAGTAGGGGGCGCTGTAGTTGGGGAAGGGTAAGGTTGGAGTGGTCCAGCAGGGGGCGCTGTAGTTGGGGAAGGGTAAGGTTGGAGTTGTCCAGCAGGGGGCGGTGTAGTTGGGGAAGGGTAGAGTTGGAGTTGTCCAGTAGGGGGCGCTGTAGTTGGGGAAGGGTAAGGTTGGAGTGGTCCAGCAGGGGGCAGTGTAGTTGGGGAAGGGCAGGGTTGGAGTTGTCCAGTAGGGGGCGCTGTAGTTGGGGAAGGGTAAGGTTGGAGTTGTCCAGCAGGGGGCGGTGTAGTTGGGGAAGGGTAGAGTTGGAGTTGTCCAGTAGGGGGCGCTGTAGTTGGGGAAGGGTAAGGTTGGAGTGGTCCAGCAGGGGGCAGTCTAGTTGGGGAAGGGTAGAGTTGGAGTGGTCCAGTAGGGGGCAGTCTAGTTGGGGAAGGGTAGAGTTGGAGTGGCCCAACTTTTGGCGGAGGGGGAGGTGTGGCTTGGGACTGAGTGAGAGAACTCAAAAAATGGCGGCCGTGATGCTATAACTCTGTGTGGCCTGTCTAACACACGAGAGCGGATGAGAGACTAGGGGGTAACTTTTGTCACTCTTGGAGGAGGAGAACGAGAAAAAGGAGGAAAAAACAGGGGGGAGGGAAGCAAAAAACAACAACTGGGCCTAAAGACGTTATTCAATACATCCAGATATTCTTCATAGCCAATAATCGTTATCTTTATTGATTAATCTGCTTCAACAGACTAAACCGTCAACCAACGCGGCAAAGAGATGTTGTTTAGTATCGTAGTTTATCAATGCGACAGGTCCGGCAGTAATTCAAAGAAACACAGAGAAAAAAGAGATATCATTTATCCTTGTCAACTTGTCTAGGTCTAGTTTTAACGGTTCAAACAGTAAATTGAAGCGACACAGTAAAAAAGGTTATTTATCATTGTCAATTTATCTATTTCCGCAGGTTACGCCATAGAGCAACGTAATACGTCAGAGAGACATTATTCATTATTATCAATCTATCTATTCTTACTTTTACCCGTTTTAACGGGCAAAGATAGAGCGGACCACGCATACACACTCACTGATTCACTCACAGATTCCCTCTTTCTCGCAGACGCACACAGAAACATATCGACAGACTTCTCATTCTGTGTCCCGCACCCACAATCATCAGACACGGCAAAATAGCGTTGAGCATAGCAAAGCAAGCAAGCGTTGCACACATAGGTTATCACTAATTGATTTATTTCCATATTTTAGCCGGCCCACAAATACGCTCGCTCTTTCTTTCTCTCTCTCTGGGCCTCTTACACACACACACACACACACAGCCACTCCGTCTCTCTCTCTCTTATTCGCGCGCATACACACACTGTCTCTCGTTCACTCGCGCATACACACACTGTCTCTCGTTCACTCGCGCATACACACGCTGTCTCTCTTTCACTCGCGCATACACACGCTGTTTCCTCTGCAAAGGGACTTTAACCCTGATAAAGGACTCTAACCTTCTTACCACATAGAATTATTTAATACACATCCAATACTCGGCCATCGGTAGTCTTGTATCACTATGACCGATTCTTATAGGCCCTAGGGTCTCGAGGGTATTTTTCCACCATGCAACGAGCCTAGTTTTTTTTTTTTTCTCTCTTTCCCTCTGGGTTCCGTTCACGGCCCAGGCATCCCTCTGGGTCCACTCTATGGCCCAGGCATTTATTATTCCCTCTGGGTCCACCCTCGGTCCAGGCATCCCTCTGGGTCCACTCTATGGCCCAGGTATTTATTATTCCCTCTGGGTCCACCCTCGGTCCAGGCATCCCTCTGGGTCCACTCTATGGCCCAGGCATTTATTATTCCCTCTGGGTCCACCCTCGGTCCAGGCATCCCTCTGGGTCCACTCTATGGCCCAGGTATTTATTATTCCCTCTGGGTCCACCCTCGGTCCAGGCATCCCTCTGGGTTCACTCTATGGCCCAGGCATTTATTATTCCCTCTGGGTCCACCCTCGGTCCAGGCATCCCTCTGAGTCCACTCTATGGCCCAGGCATTTATTACTTTGGCCATCGGTAGTCTTGTATCACTATGACCGATTCTTATAGGCCCTATGGTCTCGAGGGTATTCTTTCACCATGCAACGAGCCGATATTCGATGTGTCACGCGTTCAGGGTCAATCGGGTTTTATGGGGAAATGCTGGGGTGCAGTACTATTCGTCCCCACGAGATATCCCGTAGCGAACCGTTCTCACAGTCTCACCTCCTAATGTGGTTCCTATATAACTATGCAGAGTTTGGATTTTATCAACAGGTTCTGCCTACCTTTTGTTGGGCGCGCGCGAGGTGAGACTGCAGGAATCGGTCCGGTGCTCCGGGGTCCCGAGGTCGTGCCGCTCTCCGTCTCTCGTTTCCCAGTTGCGGTCCAATTCAGAAAAAATCACGTCGTGGGTCACCAAATTGAAGGGAAAAACGGTCTGTCTAGTTACTGGACCAGATGAAATGAGACGGAGAGGTAATAAAGTCTGTCGGCACGAGGACCTTGGATTTATTAAGTAAAGTGGCAACGGTTATACAGAGTCATAAGCGTGAGAAATCGAATATGTCTAAGTCCCTAATCAGCGCTGATGGTTCGTCCGGAGCTTCGCCTCCGTGGAAGGTCTGCTTCAGAAGAAGGTGAAGAGTCCCTGTGTGATACAGTTTTATGCTGTATCTTCCTCTCGATGAGGTGTGTGCGTTTGAGGTGTGTGTGGTTCTGTGTGTTTTTGCTTGGCCTTGGCTCCCAGGCCCTGCTGTGTATGCCTCCTAACGGGGGAGAGCTCCTCGCGTCTCCGGTGTGATAAATTAAACCGGGGAGTGCCCCCCCGAAATGTGGCTTCTCAGGCCCTGGTGTGGGCAGGGGTATCTCTTGGTTCCTCCTAACGGGGAAGAGCTCTCAAAATGTCTCCTGTGTGATAAATTAAACCGGGGAGTGCCCCCCCGAAATGTGGCTTCTCAGGCCCTGGTGTGGGCAGGGGTATCTCTTGGTTCCTCCGGGGAAGAGCTCTCAAAATGTCTCCTGTGTGATAAATTAATGTGGCTCTCCCGTTCTTGAGGATGACTGGTGCATTGTCTAAGTGTCCACCATCTGCCAGCCTGGGAAATGGGGCCTTCGGCTCCGGCCTTGACCTGACTATATTCTCATGTATGTGTTATGTGTTAAAAGTTGAATATATTGTAAGGTGACTGCCATGTGATGTGCTCATTAAGCTAGGGTAGGAGTTAGCTATATTTATAATGTACATGTGATGTACTCAGCAGGTTATTTTGCCCAACACTAACAAACACGTCGTTAGCTGTGGTGGTGTCTGTCATTGGCACAACTGACACAAACTCCTCAGTGACATTCAGGGAAGCATCCACTCCGCGAATATATATCACTAATTGGGCTACATCAGTCACGTCAGTGCTCTTGTCGAGAGCAATAGAGAATGCGATGAAGGACTTAACCCTCTCTTTCAGGTTGACTCTTCAAATCACCAGAAAGTTCTTCAACTCTCTCAGTAACTGTAGGCCTCGATAAGCTTATGTTAGCAAAAGCTTGTTGCTTGTCAGGACACACTAGCTCCTCTGCCTTTAGCATGCAGGTCTTGACAAATGCACCCTCTGAGAAAGGCTTGGATGCCTTAGCAATTTCCCAAGCAATGATGTAGCTTGCCTTCACTGCCCCTGTAACGAAATGAAATGTATAGGTAACAAAATTGAGAGACTCCTCTTTCAGTAACGGTTCAGTAAAAAATAACTAAGAGTTGAAGATATGTATAAAAATTCGGGATGGGCATTTGATTAAATTTACTTAGTCGATCGTCGGGAGTATAAACTATACATTTTACATTAATCATTAATATTTTTATATTAAAATTAACTATTTATATTCTATATTCAAAATGCAATGAAAATGTATCGTTAATTCTCCCGCGTTTAAATGGACCCTTCTGGTCCGATTAGAAGTGGAAGAACAGCTCAAACGGAATAGACATTTAGACGGACGCTTACCACATTTGTAAATGCCCAATATATACAGTACATTCGGATTGCATGATAGGAATAGATCTATTCAGATTATAATTTATTTATTTTTTTAGCATTAGTTTTATCTATGATATTATATTATTTTTTTATATTTATTCTTAATGATCAATTAGTCGTCAATTAATCATGCCCACCCCTAATAAAAATAAACCAAACCTTTGTGTGTATCTCGACATTTTGAGAATATGGCTTGCTGCTTCTGTAGCGATGATGCCAGCTCGTTTAGCTTTTGAGTCCGAAGTTGCCCTGTGTACTCGCCGTATTTCTCTGCATGGGTCTCATAGTGTCGTTTGATGTTGTACTCCTTTGCTGCAGCCACTTGTTGAGAAAAAACTTGTTGAGGACACACGGGTTTGCCTCCTACTTCCCAAAATAAATACTTTTCTCTCCATCTATCCTGAAAGATGCAAGCTTCAGTGTCGACCTTCCTTTTTCTTGATAGCGATGAGCAGGGCCTGCGATAGGCATAGGTGAACTAGGCGATCGCCTAGGGCGACAAATGCGTTGGGGGCGGCAAAAGTGTTGGGGGCGCCCCCTGGTGGCGGCCTTAATTAATGAATTAATTTTAATGACACATGCGTGTTTTCTAAACACGTTTCGAAATGGAATGGAGAATGGGGGATGAACAGTTATTGAATCGTAACAGACCAGCAGCAGTAACAGACCAACTGACAGATTCCTAAAAAATAAAAAAAATAAATTGATAGAAATAAAATAAATACATATATTATCCCCTTATCACCCGCGGGACGGATGTGACACACAGTCGGGCCGTGTCCGTCCCGCGGGCCGTAACCCTGGCATCCCTGTCTTAGACAATCAGAGGATTTCCACGGTATAGAATGTTGGGGCCGGACACACAAATTATCTCTATACGCGGATGACTTTCTTTTATATGTCTTGGATCCACAGAATTCTGTTCCTTCCATTCTTAAGTAAGTAAGTAAGTAAGTAAAATTTATTTATAAAGCACATTTCACACAGCTTTCACTGACCAAAGTGCTGTACATAATAGTGATATTATCCTAGCTCAATTCGGAAATCTCTCTGGCTATAAAATCTATTTTGAAAAAGTGAGATGTTTCCTCTTAATCAGTCAGCCACTTCAATCCCTCCATCAAATTACCATTTAGAATTGTCAACAAGGGCTTTAAATATCTTGGTGTAGAGATCACTCCTGCTTTTTTATCCCTCTTTACTAAAAATGTTAACATCTTGTTTGAAAAATGTAAAAAAGACTTTGCTAGATGGATGAACCTCCCCCTGTCCTTAGCTGGCAGAATTAACCTCGTTAAAATGCTTGTGTTACCAAAGTTTCTTTACCTCTCATATCCCCATCATGAATAAAAAATCATTCTTAAGCTCATTGGGGGGATGCATATCCTCGTTTATTTGGAACGGTAAACCCCCTAGAATTAATAGAAGCGCCCTCCAAAGACCTAAAAAGCTTGCTGGACTAGCTCTACCTAATTTTATTTACTTTTATTGGGCATGCAATATAAAGACAATGCTACACTGGATTGGGTTGGATCGTCTCAGTGGGTGTGAGGCCTGGGTGCAAATGGAGTGTGCCTCTAGCTCTTTCGATCTAGGTTCCATACTATATGCCCCATCACCTCCTCTGCAAAGCCAATTTTGAGCCAACCCAGTGGTCTGTCACTCAACCAGAATCTGGTCACAATTTCGAAGACATTTTAAATTGCGGAGATCATCTGTGAATTCTCCCAGAAGGAATAATTATAACTTCCCACCTTCTCTGTCAGATTCTACATTTGGACCTTGGTTTTCATATGGATTCAAGTCCATTTCAAATCTATATGTGGAGGGTAAGTTTGGGTCTTTTGCCCAACTTTCTCAATTATATAATTTGCCAAAGTCAGACTTTTTTTAGATTTCTCCAAATTAGACACTTTGTCCAGAAAGTATTACCTCCTTTCCAGATTTCCAAGCAAGCAACACGGTTGATCATATCCTCTCATTATCCCCTTTGCGTAAAGGTCTTATTTCAGTTCTTTACAACGGCATATCCAATATTTCCCTTCACTCTTTGCAGGATGTTAGGAGGAACTGGGAGAGCAATCTTGGGGAGAATTTTACAGATGATCATTGGAAGTCTGTCCTTGACTTAATACATACATCTTCTCCTTGCGCCAGGCACAGTGTGATACAACTCAAAATAGTTCTAAGAGCACACTTGACCAAGTCAAGACTGGTGAAGATCTTCCCTACTGTTGACCCCTCATGTCCTCGCTGTAAAAGTCAACCAGCATACTATATTCACATGTTCTGGTCTTGCCCCAAACTTAACACATTCTTGGCCAGCATCTTTGGCGCCTACTCTAAAATGCTTCAAAGAGTCATCACCCCCAACCCTGTATGTGCGCTATTTGGTTTTACCCCTGAAAATCGTTCCCTTATAGCATTCTCCTCCTTGTCTCATCCTTCTCTCTTGGAAGGATCAAGCACCCCCCAGCTTCACTAGGTGGATAAGGGATATTATGCATTTCCTGAAGCTTGAAAAGATCAAATATACTCTTAAAGGCTCCTTGCAAAAATTAAGGAAGGGGTTGGGAGGGAAAGTATTTTTGCGCATTATTTGAACATTACCCATTTTTGGGTCAAAATACTGCGTGAAATATGAGTAATGTTTTATATACGATTGTCAAATGTTGAAAAAAAAAAATACAAAAAAGTTAAATTTCTTCATGTCCATTATGGCATATTGTTAATAAAAATATATTAAACAAGGAATGAGATGGTGAAGTTAAACCGAAAAAAAAAAAGTGCCCACCAGGCCTTGCGGGGATTAAATCTCTTTGCCTGCTTCAAGTACTCCAGATTCTTATGGTCGGTCCAGACTAAAAAACGGATCTTGGGGCCCCCTCCAGCCAATGTCTCCTCTCCTCTAATGCCATCTTGACAGCCAATAGCTCTCTGTCCCCAACATCATATCGGGCCTCATTGGGAGATAGGCGATGAGAGTAAAATGCACAAGGGTGCAACTTCCCATCGGAGATACGCTGGGAAAGAATTGCCCCAACCCCCACATTGGATGCATCCACCTCTACAACAAAAGGCAGGGAGGGATCTGGCAATGCAAGGATAGGTGCAGATGAAAAACGCTCCTTGGAGTAGTCTGAACGCCCCTTCAGCCTGAGGAGTCCATATGAACAGCACACCGCCCTAAGTGAGGGCAGTGATTGGCGCAGCCACAGTGCCAAAGTTCCTGATGAATTTCCTGTAAAAATGGGCAAATCCAAGACAGACCTAGGGGATGCCCAGTCCCTTATAGCCTGAGTCTTCACCGGATCCATTTGAACACGACCCTCCTTCAAGATGAACCGTAGAAAAGTCACCTCAGACACATGGAATTCACATTTCTCCGGCTTAACAAACAGGTGGTTCTTCAGCATTTTCAGTAAAACTTGCCGGACATGGTGACAGTGATCTGAAAGGGACTTAGAAAAAATCCAAATATCGTCAAGGTAAATAAAAACAAAGTGGTTAATCATATCTCTGAGAGCATCATTTATATGGGCTTGGAACACTGCAAGTGCAGTAGTAAGACCAAAGGGCATAACTCGACACTCGTAGTCTCCTGTTGGAGTGTTGAAGGTGGTCTTCCATTCATCGCCCCTGCGGACGCGAATGAGATGGTACGGATTTCTCAAGTCGAGTTTGGTGAAGACCTTGGCACCCTGGATCAAATCAAAGGCAGAGAGAAGACACGTCCACGGGAAGGGCTGGTGCCAGGCAAAAGCTCAATGCTACAGTCATAGGACCTGTGAGGGGGCATCGTAGATGCTCTTGCCTTAATAAAGACTACTTTCAGGTCCAAATATTCAACAGGAACTTGAGATAGCTCCAAGGCATCAACAGGTTCCACTAGCAGTGTTGTGCCTGAACGCGTTCATTGAACGATAGTTCATGAACTCGTTCATATTTTGGGCGAACGTGAACTGAACGTTACGGTATAACTGCCTGATGAACGTCACTGTGAACTCGTTCATTCTGATGTCTGTGAACGGCACGCTCAATCGGTTTAACTTTGTTCAATAGGGGGGTTATTTGTTTATCAACACGGCGGATGCGCGAGCAGAACGCCGTGTTGGTTGACCGGTTGCCATGGTTATCTCTGTGTGGTTAATTTGCAGTTGCGGTGTTGCCAGCTTACTGTTACATTAAACTGTAATCTGAAAACGCGGTAATATGCTATAGACCCTAGAGTATCTGTGGTATAAATGCTGGGACGGATTTCTAATTATAAATATGTACACTTTATGTTGAAAGTATAGACCGTCGCGATTCCCATTGAAACGAATGGCACAGTGATTCTTCTTCAAAACGAGAGCTTGTAAATTGTGAAATATGAATTAAACTGTAATCAGACAAAGTGGTTATATGCTATAGGCCCTAGAGTATCTGTGCTATAAGGGCTGGGACGAATTTTGAATCATAAATATGTACAATCCGGAACGTTAGCTCTCTGGCTCGATCAGCGGACTAGAATGCCTCCTAGAATCATTGCTTGTTGGCCGGAAACGGAAAGGGGGACTGTTTACGTTTGTTTGTAGTCTTTTTGCTTGGTTTTCCATCCCAACAGTAGGGCGAGAACCGAGCGAAAAGACTACAACCAAACGTGAACACCCCCCCTTTTCCGTTTCCGGTCAACAAGCAATGAGTCTTCCAACAGACATCAATGGGAATTACAAAATGTGCTAAATGTGCAATAAAACATGATATAAACTGTATTTCACTGCGATACTTGATTCAACCACTCTATTTCATTCTAGACAAACCAGAAAGGGAGCTCAATGTTCAAAATACCGAAAATAAAAGAATAGCTCACAGCAACATATTGAAAAAAAGAACTATGAACTAGTTCATTTTTGGAACTGTGAACTTAGTTACAAATTTTAAATTATGGACTTTTAACTGAACTTGTTCATTTTAAAATTTGTGAACTGAACTTTGAACTAGGTAATGTAGAAAGTGAACTTTCCCAACACTGTTCACTAGTGGTCAGGCAGAACTTGGCAGGAGACAAGTGGCATGGCAAGTGGGTCCCCACTCAAGAACAGTTCCAGTGGCCAATCAATACAGGGATTGTGCCGGTTCAGCCAGGGAAAACCAAGAACCACAGGGAACCCGGGTGAGCCAATCAGGTAGAGGGTAATTTCCTCCCGGTGATTGTCTGACAGGAGTCTCAGGGGGGCAGTGGCAGCAGTCACTCTTCCTTTACCTAGGGAGTGACCATCAAGAGCAGAGATAATGAAGGGAAGATTAACTGCAATCTTCCGGCAGCGCTGGAGTCGATGAAGGCCTGAAAAGTGTGTCGCTGCTCTCCCCATGACATACAGGTAAGAACTTTAACTCTGTTGAATATTTGGACCTGAAAGTAGTCTTTATTAAGGCAAGAGCATCTACGATGCCCCCTCACAGGTCCTATGACTGTAGCATTGAGCTTTTGCCTGGCACCAGTCCTTCCCGTGGATGTGTCTTCTCTCTGCCTTTTTTTGCTCCAGGGTGCCAAGGTCTTTTAACTCTGAAAACACAGCTCAAGGCTCCTCTGCTTGCTCTGTTTGTAGTTGTTGTTTTGAGGGACAAGCTTTTACTTTTGGCGCTGTTATACATTCAGAGGTCTGTAAGGCCCTGAAATGTTTAGACCCAAAAAAATCAGCAGGTCCAGACCAGCTTGAACCCTACTTTCTAAAGTTAGCTGCTGATTTTATTGCATCACCTTTGACTTATCTTTTTAATTTATCCCTGGAGACAAACGAAATTCCCCTTATTTGGAAATCTGCCTTTGTTCTCCCACTGTTAAAAGGGGGGGACCCCACTGTGCTAAACAACTATAGGCCCATTTCCAAACTGTATGTTTTGAATAAGGTATTGGAGTCCATTGTAAGCCAACAACTGAAGGACTTTTTATCAACAAACAGTATTTTATCTGAATTTCAATCTGGTTTTAGGAAACAACATAGTACGTCAACATCTGCTTTAAATGTGGTAAATGATTTTATTGAATTTTTAGATAACAAGCAAAGGCTAACAAAAAGGCTTTCGATACGGTGGATCATGCCTTATTATTAGAAAGACTCTGTAGCATCGGTTTGTCTGATCAAGCTGTCGGTTGGTTTAAAAATTATCTATCAGACAGATCTCAGTGTGTGCGAGCAGAAGGTATTACTTCTAGCTCTCTTAATGTATCCAAGGGTGTGCCACAGGGATCGGTTCTAGGACCTTTATTATTTACTATTTACATCAATTGTCTGGATTGTAAAGCCCCAAACACAAATTTTCACTTTTATGCCAATAAGATGTTTTCCTGGTTAAATAAAGGTTAAATAAAATAAATAAAGAATACTCCTGCCCCTGGGGAGTTGGGAGAGAATGTTGCCCCAGTCATGCTTCTCCCTCATCTTGACGGGGCTGACCATTTCCCAGGCAGTCAGGACAAGAGGCTCGGAGGTGGCCTGCATTACCACAGTAATAGCATAGCCCCTACCTTCTACGTCGATCCTTTTCAGCTTGAGAGAGACGGGTTCCTCCAATATGCATGGGCTCAGGATCACTGGACGATGTGGGAGCAGGACTCCAGGATGGAGCTTGAACATCAGCCGACCTTCGGGCATGAGGTTGGATACGGTGGTGCTCACGCAGGCGGTTGTCTAGCTGAATAGCCAGGGAGACCAATATCTCAAAGTCATTGGGTGTCTCCACGGTAGCAAATCCATCCTTCAGGGCATCAGACAATCCGTCGTAGACGACTGAGATTAGGGCCTGCTCGTCCCACCCACTATCAGCTGCCAGGGTTCTGAAAGTAATTGCATAGTCAGCAGCACTGCCTTGTCGAAGTTTAAGGAGTCTTTTGGCTGCCTCCTGGCCCACTGCTGATCGGTCGAAGACACATAACATTTCTTCTTGGAAATTTGTAGAAATAGAGCAGATAGCGCCCTGTAGACCCCAGATAGCAGTCGCCCAGGCCAGAGGCTTGTCAGTTACTAGGGTGATTAAGTAAGCTATTCGGGATCGATCACCCGGATAACTTGAGGGCTGTAGCTCAAATGCCAAATCACATTGTGTCAAAAAGCCTCTGCACCCACCTGGATTTCTATTATATCTCTGCGGCGCAGGCAGTCTTGGTTCATGACTAGGTGGTGCAGGAGATGGTGCCGGATTAGGGTTGGGAGCCGGTGCTGGAGGTGGTAGATTCCCTATTCTACGCACTTCTGCCAGTATATTTTGTAGAGCTTGATTATGTTGCTGGACACGTTGCTGCAGATTGGGCAAGGCTTGGGCATGGGTTTCCATTGTAGCTCCGAAGCTGTTGAGGGTAGCCATGAGCCGTTCGATATCCGATAAATCCTGTGGGGGAGTCTCTGCTGAGTCATCCATGGCTTAGTCTTTCTTTCAGAGTTGGAGATCGAGCCTGGATCTGCAAACCACAGTTCTACTCCAAACCCAGTGAACAAAAGCGAAGAGTATAGACTTGAGTGCAGAGAGGGTTAACTGAAATCTTGTTTACTCTAAGTCTTTGGGCAAAAACACAGAAGATCACAAAATTCCAAAACGAGGGCAAAATCCAAAAAGGGAAAAACAGACTTTTTGCCCTCAAAAACAGGTAGATCTTCGTCAAAAAGACAAAAGTTTAAAACGTCATACCAGAGGGGCAAATCCAAGTGGGTAGTCCAGAGAGCAGGCAAGCAGTCAGAACACAGAGGATCAATAATAATGTCCTATACAAGACTTTAGCTTGGGTCAGAGTACAAACGTGGCATACCTAAGACTAAGCACTAAACATAGGCAAAAGCAGGGCTTAAATACATGGCAGGAGAAACAAGACCCAGGTTACAGGAGTAATTGGCAAAGCAAGGAAACAGAAAATACTTAAATAACACATGCACGGCCACTAGATGCCACCAAAGTCCAAATGCAAAAAACATTATTCAAAACCATGACAAATGCATCACAAACTACTTGAGAAAGCTGCTCTACTATGATAATTGGTGATGAATAATGTTCAATAAGATGTACTTGTGTTTACTAACTGTTTATTCAGTTAAACATGAATTGAAAATAAACATAAAAATGAACTGTAGGCCTACATAAGAGGTCACAATGAACTTTTAACAGTCAGTATCTTTGTGTAAATCAGTCCAAGCTCTATTTCTCCTTCTTCCACCAGTCACTCAGGCAAACCAGCTTGTTCACATTTTCTGGTGTCAAACTAGATCTCTTCTGCACAATATGGCCTGCTAAAGAAAAAAAGTATCTCGCATGGGACTGTATTTGAGGGCAATGTAGGCCATCTTACCATAGACAGCAGTGTGCTCCGACCACCACCTCAGTGGACACTGATCTAAGCTGGCACTGGGCTCTACCTTGTACCTCTCTACAGTATTGTCTTCTGGTGTCTCCTCATCTGAGTCTGATCTGATCCCATCAGTAGCAGGGCTGTTTTCTTCTTGGGTGGCTCAGGGTTCTTTTCCCTTCACCAACTCACTTAGCTTTGCCCACACTGGCTCCCTCACTGCTCTGGGCAAGCACTTGAGTTCCTTAAATCTTGGATTTAGAGCAGTCGCCACCTTTGATGAATAAAAAAATAATAATTATTGATTGATGAAAATTTCACTTTCCAAATCCGACCTCCAGATTTTTTCATGAATCATTCATCTATTGATTGACCGATCTACAGGCTTAACATTTTAAAATGGTCAAACAATGCAGTTATCTTTTGGTCAGTCTGACATACCTCAAGCCATTCCAGGTTTATTTTCTCCCTCCCCTGGTTGAGGTCCTTGGTGAAGGCGGCCTTGAATCGCACAATATAGGCAGGATCATCATCTGAGATCTTTATCCCGTGCTGGAGGTGGCACAGGGCAGGTAGAACCACAGAGCAGGATACATACTTATCCCCACCAAGGAGCTCAGTGATGTAACGACACACACAGACACACAGAGACTGATAGACAGACAGACACACGGAGACAGACAGACAGACACACGGAGACAGACACACGGAGATAGACACACGGAGACAGACAGACACACACACAGACAGACAGAGAAACACGGAGACAGACACACGTAGACAGACAGAGAAACACACAGACAGACAGAGAAACACGGAGACAGACAGACAGAGAAACACGGAGACAGACAGACAGAGACACACACACAGACAGACAGAAACTAATCTGTCTAGATTACACTATGTGTAATCTAGACAGATTACACATTTTTAAAGTTCTTAATCACATTACATTTAAGGGCACGTGTTTCTTAAATACAAAGTGACATTTAAAATAACTTGTATGCCAATTCATGAACACGCTATCTTTGTAGACCATACCTGCATGGCTCCAGCAGTTCTCTAGATTTGCCAACTTCTCAAATTCAGCATTTGTTGGGAGGGCCAGATTGTGCTTCTGCTGAGACAGCGTTGTGTGCAGTGCCTCTCTGTTGCATCTCGAGTGCTTGATCATCTCAAGGGTGGAATTCCACCGTGTTGGATCATCTTGCAAGAGTTGCTCCTGATCTTGTCCAAGGGAGGCTTGCTGGCCATTCACCTCGTCTGAGTTGGCCGGACTGTGTCTGAAATGTCCGACCACTTTACGGCACTTGGCCAGTGCACCATCAAAACCACCTTCCCGAAGTGACATTACAATAGCTCTCTGTACAACATGCGCAACACAGGGCAAATGCTCGAATAGCAGTATCCTCCCTGCTGCCACCATATAGATTAAAATCAGCTGTCTGTTCCAATAGTGCTGATTTTGTCAGTTATCCCCCACTGATATGTGACGTCGAGAAACTGCCTGGCACACGCTGCTGCAAAGTGATGCTCCTCTGTTTTCATCACACCTAACGGACAGACAAACTAGATCAGAATAAGTTCACTAGTAGTAGTAAACAACTAGCAATCATCAAGAAGCAAACATAATGTTGTGGTGGGAATTCGTGGTGTCGTGGTAATTAATAAGTCATTCAATTTAATTATGTAATTTAGAAATTCAGTGTTGGGCAGTAGCTTCACTATTTGTACCTAAGCTAGTAACTAACTACAAATCTCGGTAGCTTGGTGGTAGCTTCACTTTTTCTTGAATCAAGTAACTTTTCAGTAGCTTAACTTCTTGGTTGATCAAGTAGCTTGGCCACTATTTCTGGGGTATTTTTGTACCTATCTTTTTGGAATTTTGAGACTTCTTATTAATCACAGATTCATTCCAAATTTGAACACACATTTTCTTGAAATTTGGTTCAACTTAAACATGCATGTTGAAATTAGTGCAACTTAAAGTAGCTTCTTTTGTAGTGAACTACTTTTGCTGTGTTTGTGTAACTTAGCTTGTTAGCCTACATTTGACTGGGTGGTAGCTTTTGGTAGTGAAGCTGTATTTATGGTAGAGTAACTGATTGCTTAGCTCACTACAATTTCCAAGTAGATTGCCCAACACTGTTAAAATTACATAACGTAGCTTACCTAAAGCGAAGGAGAGAAGTTCCCAGCAGGCATCCATCGATTTTCGTTGTTGACAGATGTCCAATGGTCCCCGGTCAGTGCTACATACGTCGCCTCTACCATCTTCTCATCTTTTGCGGCTTTTTTTCTAAGGCGTGCTGGTCATGTCTTCTCCTCATGATAGTTCGCCTTGCAGGTAGTTTTTAAGATTGGTCACCTGTGGCCGCCTGGAGAACAAGCTCGAGCCCATCATCTTCAACCACACTGATGGGCCGGCAGCTGGTGGCAATCCACTGAGCGAGATTAGTTGGCTTGGCTGATAGAGCTGTGCTGACGGGCTTGCCTCGGTTGCACTCAAACATAGTAGTTTGACGAGCAGAACTCTTCCCCTGCACTACAGGGTAGCGCAGGGGAACCCTAACAACCTTAGTCTTGTTGAGGTTTCCATTGGGAAGCTTCTTAAAAATACATTTTCCCTGAAGCAAACCCGGCGGCTTCATAGCTGCATCCATGTCAGCACGACACATTATATGTGGTAATTTCACAGTAGGCATACACAGGTTTGAAGTCTGAAATATCAAAGTGAAAGTCATCATAGCTTGCGTAGTATAGACCCAGCCCCCGAACCAACTTTGAGAATAGATTAATGGCGATATTTTTTTTTTCCGCCCGATAAGAGTCTTGCGTTAATGCAGCACGTTAACGCAGATAACGGACCACCACTAGTATATATATTTATATCCGTGTATATTCTGAGAAACGCTCTAATCCAAAATGCATAGGTTTACATTTTGTTCTGTGCAGTACGAATAATGTCGGACAATCGTGCTCTGGGACACGATTCAATGGATTACTTTCCGTGAGCGTGAGAGCGAAAGGTTTTTGAGGAGGTCTGCTGTAAAAAACTGGGAAATCAGAGTATCCCTGATACACTACATTTTCCCCTTTGATGCATTTGTTGTTTTGACAAATACATAAGTAGAGGGTGCACTGTACTATCTGCGCACGCCCCTTCTGTGGTGGAAGAAAACATCAGAATTGAAAGGCAATGGTTTAAATTTCATTCTGTGTAGCATGAAATAAGTCAAACAATTGTGCTCTGGGGCATGATTCAATAGATTAATTTTCGTGAGTGTGGTGAACCTCAGTAGGGGTTGCGAATGCAACCCATCTAAGCTCCTCCCCCTGCACCCAGGTGCAGATAAAAGGGCCAAGATGGCTGAATTCAGCCTCTGTTGGTTGCCTCCTAGGACAACACAGTCTCACTCCGAGAACGTCAAATACC
This sequence comes from Gadus morhua, assembly GCF_902167405.1. NCBI lineage: Eukaryota > Metazoa > Chordata > Actinopteri > Gadiformes > Gadidae > Gadus > Gadus morhua. The sequence goes on from NC_044062.1 coordinate 26,777,159, forward strand.
GACTGTTGGCAAAGGCACTTTAGCGTCGGTGACTGACGGGAAAGGTACCCCATGCCGTCGGTCGGTGACGGGAAAGGTACCCTTCGGCGTCTTCTGCCGACGGCATGGGGGGTGCCTCACTACGTCTCTAATATACGCCGTGAGCATCTTTCCTATTGGATAGTTTTTAGGATATCTTTCTGTGAAAATGGCGGACATACTTTTTATTCTGGGTGGAAAATATGATATTTTAGCATAGTTACACCATTAAAAGTGTTTATGTAAACATTTTTAGCGAGAAATGTGCATTTTACTTTCATAATCGTCGTTCGGCGAATGTGAAGGATGTTGGGTTTGATAGTTATGAAGAAGAATATTTCATTCGTCTCCACATAATTATAATAACATGGTTGATATGATGTTACTGAAACCAGCAGCTCGCATGCCGTTTAAATCATGGGTATAAAACCATTGTCATTGCTGGTTATGTAAGGGATAATGTAGTATAGAACGCCGGCCATTATCGGGCGATAATGGCCGGCGTACAGGCATCCCGGGCTCACGAAAATAGGTGACACTGTCACGTTATTTAATCTATTGATACGTGATCAGGTACACGTATTTTCGAAATGTTCGTGTCATAAGCACAATTTTCAAACTCATGCATATCAATTGGAAGTATTTGTCGTGATTTGTCACTAAGCACGACTTCCATCTAAGGTTCTGTCCAGGAGCGTTCTCCCTATTGTCCCTTAAGGAGCTCCGTACAGAATGTGATAACTAAGAATATGACAGCTTTTCCAGTCTCACCATGCGTACAGATCGCACGGTTTGACACTTTCAAAATGCGTGCAGTACATACGCCAAATGACCATTTCGCGTGCATATGATACGCAAAACCCAGCATTAACTACTGTGGAGGGCGGATACGTCCATTTCGCGTGCATATGATACGCAAAACCCAGCATTAACTGAATGGGAAATGCAATATTTTAGGACAGATTCACCATTAAACGTGTTTCTAATGACATTTCTAGCGAGAAATTTACTTTTTCCTTGAATAATCTTCAATCAGTGAATGTGTATGATCGTTATTAAACTTTATTATCTGAATGGGAAATGCAATATTTTAGGACCGATTCACCGTTAAACGTGTTCCTAATAAAATTTCTAGCGAGAAATATACTTTTTACTTGCATAATCTTCAGTCAGTGATTGTGTCTGATCTTTAGTTTTATAGTTATTAGGAAGATTTTATCGGCTCGCTCGCATGTTTCAACGACGTCAGGTTGTTAGGGACGCTGCTTTCGCTAAACTAGCAACTCACGTGTTTCCTGCGTTTGTTATTAAACTATTTTATGTAACTTTTAATGATATCATCTTGTTAGAAACACGTATATCTGAGAGCCAACCCAGTCGCCAAAAGCATACGTTGACAGTGTACGTTTTCGTGAACACTGGATTACGTCGAATTTCAACATAAAATAGCGTGTTACACACACACACACACTGTTACGAATCACCTTTGGGTCACACCGGACCGAGTAACATACACTGAAAGTTACGTTGAAACAGACGTTTTATTTAGTAGACGCTGCCTTACACATGGCGGGACGGTTATTAAATCAACGAAAGGAAAGATAACAAAACAGAAAGGAAACCCTAACTAACCCTAACTCTGGGGGACCCAACTTGTCCTACACCGAAAGTAAAAGGGAATGTGAATTAGCCGGGACCTATGTCTACTCTGCTCCAACCTAACTTAAAACGTGAAAACAACCATCTCCTAACCAACAACGTATAAAGTGAAATGAAAGCAATAATGTTCCCACATGGGAAAAGACGGCGCTGGACCTTAAATTACTTAGCACAAGAGATAACAATTCACAAATGAACGATCGGTGGCGTGCGGGACCAGGAACAAATCCCCCGCCCTGCAGTCTGGGCTGGGCGGTCTTTATAGGCGACGTCAGGCCGCGGCGGGAACAACCAGCCTACAGGAGGAAAGGAATCCAGAACAGCGCAGCTGCGCAAAATCTCCCATTTGTCCGTATAGGAACGTAAAGCACACACCCACACATGCGCACATACACAGATGAACTTACAGAAATACACACACACATTGTGTGTGTGAACGTAACACCCCCACCCTTAAGAAAATAAATTGGGGGTTAAGTTTGTAAAATCAAGCTGAATATTTACAAAAATACAAACATACACAAATGTACAACATTTCTTTTTTTCTTAAGGAAAACATCTTAACAAACAATTTATTTACACTAATCCAGACGCTAAACAGAAAAAATTAAATCGTCACCACATTATCGCGCCCTCTAACGCGTCTAATGTGTCTAATCGAATGTGTCAAACACATGGGTCATGAAGTTAGTACCACGGTCCGTCCGGACGGTCTTCGGGAGATCGAAGAGGGAAAAAAACCACAGCAGGGCCTTGATGATGACAGGAGCCGTGATTCTACGCAGTGGAATTGCCTTGGGAAAACGGGTTAGACTACGCATGATAGTCAACAACCACTGGTTACCAGATTTCGTTTTAGGCAAATGGCCGACACAGTCCAGAATTACGTGCTCGAAAGACTCCGACGCAACAGGAATTGGTTGCAACGACGCAGGGACAACGATCTGATACGGAACCCTCCACTCATCTTGCGCTGAGGCCGTAAGAGGCCTCCACTTGCGCATTAAGACCCCCATCTCTAAGGAAAAATAGCCATGAGGCGACTGCTCAATGTCCTCATCGGACCTAACTTCAGAAAATAGCGTCGCAAGAGAGGGGTCATTTTTCTGTTCCTTGCTAAGCAGATCTCGGTCCACAGACAGTTTAGGAACAGCAGCATGGGACGACAGCGACTCAGCAGTCTGAGTGACAACACTATCGTGAATGAGTGAGGGTCGAGCCATAAAGGAATCGCTAAGATCGATAATCGCATTGCGTTGCTCCTGAATAGCAGTCGCTTTCACGTCTCTCGCCATGGCACGCGTAACGACGCTAGATGCGAAAACCTCAGGGAAATTAACGGAAAGGTCATCACACGTTAATGTTTTCGGGGACACATGAGACACGATAGGGCCAGGTAAAACTTTGCCACCACAGACATCGTTACCGAGTAGCATGGCTACACCTGCGATAGGCAGAGAGGGACGTATACCCACGGTAACGGTGCCAGTAACCAAGTCCGATTGGAGGGAAATCTCATGCAGAGGGACATTAACGAAACCCATTTCAAAACCACGCACAAGAACGCTGCAGCCGGTAGACGTCATGTCGCAGAAAGGCAACACATTTTCTAGTAGGAAGCTTTGTGAAGCCCCAGTATCACGCAAGATTTTAATCGGTACGCGCACACTAGGGTTACCGGGTAGGGACACAAAACCGTCCATTATGAAAGGCGCAAAACAGGGATTCCCACCATCGGGGTCTTCCTGAGAAAGAGGCGGTTTAGCCACACACAATCCGACCTCTGTGTTAAGCAAAGCTGCCCTGTTCTTGTTCCTCAATTTAAAACACTCCGAAACAACGTGACCCTGCTTTTTACAATAACCGCAGGTCGGGCTGGTAGGTTTAAATACCGACGCGCGAGGTGAAAAGTGGGAAGAACCAGGCACGGCTTGTTTCGTAGCCCTAAACACAGTTGGATGGCTGGAACAGAGGGGAGACGCTTGTGCGTAAGCACATACTCGTCAGCGAGCACCGATGCACCAGCCGGCGTAACCTCCTTATGCTCACTAATATGAATCGCGACTGATGTTGGCAGACAATTCTTAAAGTCCTCCAGAATAATAAGATCCCGAAGAGCTTGGAAGGTTGTCACTCCCTGCGAGTTTAACCAGCGATCGCAGAGCATTTCCTTCTCTCGAACGAACTCCACATACGAGAGGGCCTCCGGTTTAAGATAGCCGCGGAACTTCTGCCGATATGCCTCTGGCACCAGGGAATACATACGCAGAACAGCCTGCTTGACCTTCTCATAGTCCGCTGCATCTTCAAGAGGCAGCGCAGAGTAAGCCTCCTGCGCCTTCCCTTTAAAAACGCACAGGAGCGTCATGGTCCAAACCTCCCTAGGCCATTTGAGGGTCGTAGCTACCCGCTCGAAATGCGCAAAGAATTTGTCAACCTCATCCTCACGAAAAGGTGGAACGAGAGGGATATTACGGGTAACGTCAAATTGTCCCGACTTAGAGTGGATATCAGCCTCACGAGCCTGGAGATCCATTTCTTTAAGCCGCAAAGCTTGATTAAATTCGAGTTCCTTCAGACGTAACTCGTGCTCTCTATCCATAATATTTTTCTCTCGCTCCCACTCAAGTTCAATTTCTCTCAACTGCAGACGTTTTAACTCCACTGAAACTTCACTAGGGGAAAAGGGCTGAACTTTACCTCGTGTAGGTGACGTAGGTTCGTGCACAGGCACTTTCCCAAACACCCCACGGTCCCGCAGGTGATTGATGAGCCCCTCATGGAGCTCAGCCTTGGAAGGGCTACCACTGACTTGAAGCTTGTAGTGGCCAGCAACCGTAACAAGGTCATCACGCGTAATTGAAAACAGAGCCTCCTCCGTAGGACCGAGGGTAAACGCGTGTAAATCAAACATAACTGCGAGGAAGAAAAAAAAACAAACCGATCACTAACAGGGAAAAACGCGTAATTGGGAACAGAGCCTCCTCCGTAGGAGCGAGGGCAAACGCGTGTTGCGAGGAAATAACCCGATCGCAAACAAAGGGTGAAAAACGCGTAATTGAAACAGAGCCTCCTCCGTAGGAGCGAGGGTAAACGAGTGTTGCGAGGAAATAACCCGATCGCAAGTTCAAACAAAGGGTGACCACAGCACACTAAATGTGCACAATGCACAGTGCGACCACCACAAAAAAAAGATTTTCACCACTGGAAAATCGGATCGTTCAAAACTCACAAATGGTTCAAAGACCGGCGACGAGCCCCCATTATGTTACGAATCACCTTTGGGTCACACCGGACCGAGTAACACAGACTGAAAGTCACGTTGAAACAGACGTTTTATTTAGTAGACGCTGCCTTACACATGGCGGGACGGTTATTAAATCAACGAAAGGAAAGATAACAAAACAGAAAGGAAACCCTAACTAACCCTAACTCTGGGGGACCCAACTTGTCCTACACCGAAAGTAAAAGGGAATGTGAATTAGCCGGGACCTATGTCTACTCTGCTCCAACCTAACTTAAAACGTGAAAACAACCATCTCCTAACCAACAACGTATAAAGTGAAATGAAAGCAATAATGTTCCCACATGGGAAAAGACGGCGCTGGACCGTAAATTACCTAGCACAAGAGATAACAATTCACATATGAACGATCGGTGGCGTGCGGGACCAGGAACAAATCCCCCACCCTTGCATTCTGGGCTGGGCGGTCTTTATAGGCGACGTCAGGCGACGGCAGGAACAACCAGCCTATAGGAGGAAAGGAAATGCAGAACAGCGCAGCTGCGCAAAATCTCATATTTGCCGTATAGGAACGTAACACACACACCCACACATGCGCACATACACAAATGAACTTACAGACATACACACACACATTGTGTGTGTGAACGTAACACACACACACACACACACACACACACACACACACACACACTGCATTTCGCTGCTAAATAAATAAATAAATACTAAGGCAGAATAAAGAATAAATTCATTCATTATCATTCAACTTCAACATGTGTTATCACAGTATAGTGGTGGAGGGATGACGTATGTTGGCCAACCCTGAAGTGAGCGTCGCCCTGGGTTCCCTTGACAAAAAGCCAACGGGTTTTTCCATTTGATTTTGGATTATTGCAGAAAAATTAGCAGCTTTGAAGCACCTCCTCAAAAACTGAAAATAAATAAAAATAACTGTGTTCCAAAGAAAGAAATGTAAACCAATGCATTCCGAATGGGAGTGTTTCTCCGATTTTTCTATGCTACACAGAACGAAATGTAAACCCATGCAAATAAAGACTTCATGGTCATAATCATTTAAATATCATTAATTTCCTGAGGGTGGTATTCTATTTTTTTCAACGGGGCTGAATCCAGTCACTTGACCGTCATGGTTGCTATGGTGGTTGCTATCGACCAGCCCCTCTAATCCTTACATGGCTCTAAAAACCACGCGGCAAATGAGCTGCCGTAAATTGTGTTGTTTTTGTCGTAAACTAGGGTCCGATGGTTACAAAATAGACAGATATTCCAAGGTATCCTTAAAAGGCAGCTTGGATGTTTTTATTTTCTGCAGTTTAGACTTCTTCTATAACCTATTTTTGAAAGCAAAACACCAAGCTCATTGATTTAACGAGGCAGGGTTATTTGAAACAATTTATTAAATAAATATTTATGAGAGGTCATTCCTTCTCCTGAGTTTTCTTCCTATTTATTTCTAGTGTACAACCCTACTGTCCACAAGCATCACCCCCCCCCCCCCCTCCCCATATGGATTTGGAGAATTGTTGCCACGTCCCAGTGGTGGAGGTATCATATATATGAAAGAGGGCATTCAATTATACTACAATGATCAATTAGGAGGCCGAAGCCCTAAAGGAAGTGATGCAATAGGTGACTGGGTCGACAACATTTAAGTAAGCTTTACTTTGAGGTCTCTTATATATCAAAGGGGGTCTCAAAGGACGCATACGCTTCAACCTGTGGCTCCAGCCCTACAGGAAATGACTCAGCAAGTGCTCCATCTCGTTGCACCTGCACCCAGCGGCTCGCTTGCAAGATTTTGGCCTGAAGTTATTCCCCGACCTACACCGTAGCCATCCAACCTGCATATCTGAAAATCAGGCCTCTCTTTAATAATGACAAAAATGTATGAGAGAAATACACAATAACTTTTGTCTCATAAGCGGCGTGGTGCCGGCTCCTTTTGACCTTTTGACCCCAGACTTCTGGGGGAATAGCTGAATCAATTCATTAGTCAATCAAAAGCATGTAAACATCTACCCGGTGGCGTAAGAGGGTCCTTCAACGGGAAAGGAAGGGCCCTCTTATGTTGAAGGACGAGGGTCCTTCAACATCTACGCTTCCAGGCGATTGCAACGGTGCCCCACATGAGCATATTTGAACATGTTTGATGGTAGTAATTAGCTGTCGAAATTGGAGGCCTTAATCAATAATGAGCAGCTATTGATTTGCTTCCCGATAGAAATTTGTGACAAATGATGCATGTTATTTAGCATCTACACGTTGAGCTGAGTCCAATGACACCAAGCATGACACTCTAGAAATGGTAACATGTATTTTACATGGTACACCTAGGTCTAGGACATGATCTCGGTGTAGCAAGATGGCGAGCTTGATCTCATTGGACTCAGCTTAACGTGTAGATGCTAAATAACATGTAATTTGTCAAAAATCTCCATCGGGAAGCAAATCTATAGCTGGTCATTATTGATAAAGGCCATGTTTGGCACTGTTGCAATCGCCTCGAAACGTAGATGTCAAAGGACACCTTGTTTGCCCCGTTACGCCACCGGGAAGATATTTTCATACTTCTAATGGATTGATTCATATTTTAAGGTTCTCGGAGTGAGACTTTAAGCGGCTGCAGCAGAGACGAAAGATGATATCAAGACATTTATAGAATATTCCCATTCACATTATGATTCTTCGTCATAACATCCGACCAAACATCCTTTACAGTCACCAAGCGAGGATTATGAAAGTACAGGCCCCCCCTTCCTGCACTCGGGGTCCGACTGGGCCAAGTTTCGGTGCGGGGGTCCCAGTTAGGCCTTAGAATAAGGTATTCAAATTTCAGGGCGGTAGGACATTCCTATCTCAAAAACTGTTTTTCCACCACATTCTGAACCATTAGGTCTTGCAGGTAACACTTCGGAGGGGCTTTGTCCAAATGACAGTCCATTTGGGAAAACTTTTTTTCTCTAAGGGCTAGAACTCCAAATCTCGGATATGTCGTTCTCGGGGCCCCGGGAAATGTGTGTCAACATTTTAACATCCCTAGCTATCTCGAAAAGGCCGGAAAAGGGGCGTGACCTCCAACAGTACAGTAAATGTACATAAGACAGAGGTTAGTTTCTAGTCCCCATTTTTTGTGGGATGGAGGTGTACATTTCTGGCTTAAGGTGTGTAGACACAGCTGGCCTGTGGCCACGTTTTTGAAGTCTGGGGTCAAAAGGAGCCGGCACCACGCCGCTTATGAGATAACAAAAAGTTAATGTGTATTTCTCTAATAACTTTTTGTCATTATTAAAGAGAAGCCTGATTCTCAGATATGCGTGTTGGATGGCTTGGGTGTAGGTCTGGGAAGAACTTCAGGCCAAAATCTTGGAGCTGGAGCACTTGCTGAGTCATTCCTGTAGGGCTGGAGCCACAGGTTGAAGCGTATGCGTCCTTTGAGACCCCCTTAATATATATAAGAGACCTCAAAGTAAAGCTTACTTAAATGTTGTCGACCCAGTCACCTATTGCATCACTTCCATTAGGGCTTCGGCCTCCTAATTGATCATTGTAGTAATTGAATGCCCTCTTTCATATATATGATACCTCCCCCACTGGGACGTGGCAACAATTCTCCAAATCCATATGGGGAGGGGGGGGTGATGCTTGTGGACAGTAGGGTTGTACATCTAGTGTACAACCCCATAAATAGGAAGCAAACTCAGGAGAAGGAATCTCCTCTCACAAATACTTATTTAATAAATTGTTTCAAATAACCCTTCCTCGTTAAATCATTGAGCTTGGTGTTTTGCTTTCAAAAATAGGTTACAGAAGAAGTCTATACTGCAGAAAATAAAAACATCCAAGCTGCCTTTTTAAGGATACCTTGGAATATCAGTCTATTTTTTAACCATCGGACCCTAGTTTACGACAAAAACAACACAAGTGACGGCAGCTCCTTTGCCGCGTGGTTTTTAGAGCCATGTAAGGATTAGAGGGGCTGGTCGATAGCAACCACCATAGCAACCATGACGGTCAAGTGACTGGATGCAGCCCCATTGAAAAAAATAGAATACCACCCTCAGGAGATGAATGATATTTAAATGATTATGACCATGAAGTCTTTATTTGCATGGGTTTACATTTCGTTCTGTGTAGCATGGAAATATCTGAGAAACACTCCCATTCGGAATGCATTGGTTTACATTTCTTTCTTTGGAGCACAGTTATTTTTATTTATTTTCAGTTTTTGAGGAAGTGCTTCAAAGATGCTAATTTTTCTGCAATAATCCAAAATCAAATGGAAAAACCCGTTGGCTTTTTGTCAAGGGAACCCAGGGCGACGCTCACTTCCGGGTTGGCCAACATACGTCATCCCTCCACCACTATACTGTAATAACACATGTTGAAGTTGAATGATAATGAATGAATTTATTCTTTATTCTGCCTTAGTATTTATTTAGCAGCAAAATGCAGTGTGTGTGGGTTTGTGGGTGGGTGGGTGGGTGTATACAACCCAGTCGCCAAGAAAAAACGTTGACGGTGTACGTTTCCATTGGATACGTAGCATTTCAACGTAAAAAATAGCGTGTTATGCCTACAGTATCCACGTGTGCCGCTGTGGAGGCGGGTTTCGGGGTTTGGGTTTCACGGCTTTCGCGGCAAATTGTGGACACGATTGTTTAGGGGGGGGGGGGGAGACTGTTGTTGACCGGGGAGGGGGGGGGAGACACGTTTGTTGAGGGGGGGGGGGGACACACGATTGTAGGGGGGGGGGGGGGGGACACGTTTGTTGAGGGGGGGGGGAGACACGTTTGTAGGGGGGGGCACGCTCAACAACGAGAGTTGGTTTTTATTGAACGCTCGACAACGAGAGTTGGTTTTTATTGAACGAGACTTCAACACGGAACAGCTGCACGAAACGATGGTCACGTCACTCTCGGTGACGGGGTCGACAATAATGAACACACGAACAATGTTAATAGAACAACACACAACCACATAACATCCCGAACCCATTAACCCCACTTAATCCTAACAACAAAACAAGTTAACAAAAGCCCCATTTGTCAACTGAGAACCCCAATTCCCAGAATCCCCCGCGGCTCCGGAACACGGCGTAGCTTATATTAATCTTTATTATCTGAATGGGAAATGCAATATTTTAGGACCGATTCACCGTTAAACGTGTTTCTAATAACATTTCTAGCGAGAAATATACTTTTTACTTGCATAATCTTCAGTCAGTGATTGTGTCTGATCTTTAGTTTTATAGTTATTAGGATTTGATCGGCTCGCTCGCATGTTTCAACGACGTCAGGTTGCTTTCGCTAAACTAGCAGCTCACGTGCTTCCTGCGTTTGTGTTATTAAACTGTTACTTTATGTAACTTTTAATGATATCATCTTGTTAGAAACACGTATATCTGAGAGCCAACCCAGTCGCCAAAAGCATACCTACGTTGACAGTGTACGTTTCGTGAACACTGGATTACGTCGCATTTCAACATAAAATAGCGTTTTATACACACACACACGCACGCACACGCACAGACACACACACACACACACAAGCACACACAAGCACACACACGCACGCACAGACACACAGACACAGACACACACACACACACACACGCACACGGTGCATTTCGCTGCTAAAACAACAACAAAAAAATATTCCCTCAAATATTATTACTTTCAAAACGTTGGCCAAAATGGCCAATAATATCATTTTTTATTTGGGATGCTTCTAGGACATTTTGGGTGGATTTTGAACGGTATGTGGGGGGCACGTTTTTTGCAGGACCTGGCAACCCTGCGCTGTTGCCCGAGATCTGGATCCAACCCGGCGTGGTGCCGTCTCCTTTTGACCTTTTGACCCCAGACTTCTGGGGGAATAGCTGAATCAATTCATTAGTCAATCAGAAGCATGTAAATATCTTCCCGGTGGCGTAAGAGGACGAACAAGGTGTCCTTCAACATCTACGCTTCCAGGCGATTGCAACGGTGCCACACATGAGCATATTCGAACATGTTTAATGGTAGTAATTAGCTGTCGAAATTGGAGGCCTTAATCAATACTGAGCAGCTATTGATTTGCTTCCCGATAAAGATTTGTCCCAAATGACATGTTATTTAGCATCTACACGTTGAGCTGAGTCCAATGACACCAAGAACGACACTCTAGCTAATGGTAACATGTATTTTACATGGTACACCTAGGTCTAGGACATGATCTCGGTGTAGCAAGAGGCCGAGCTTGATCTCATTGGACTCAGCTTAACGTGTAGATGCTAATTAACATGTAATTTGTCAAAAATCTCCATCGGGAAGCAAATCTATAGCTGGTCATTATTGATAATTGCCTCCAAAATCGACAGCTAATTACTACCCCGAAACATATTCAAATATGATCATGTGTGGCACTGTTGCAATCGTCTCGAAACGTAGATGTCAAAGGACACCTTGTTTGCTCTGTTGCACCACCGGGAAGATATTTTCATACTTCTAATGGATTGATTCATATTTTAAGGTTCTCGGAGTGAGACTTTAAGTGGCTGCAGCAGAAGTGTTGAGACGAAAGATGATATCAAGAGATTTATAGAATATTCCCATTCACATTATGATTCTTCGTCGAAACATCCGACCAAACATCCTTTACATTCACAGAGCGAAGATTATGAAAGTCCAGGCCCCCCCTTCCTGCACTCGGGGTCCGACCGGGCCAAGTTCGGTGCGGGGGTCCCAGTTAGGCCCTAGAATATGGTATTCAAATTTCAGGGCGGTAGGACCTTCCTATCTCAAAAACTTTTTTTCCAGACACCGCTGCAACAGTGCCACACATGATCATATTTGAATATGTTTCGGGGTAGTAATTAGCTGTCGATTTTGGAGGCCTTTATCAATAATGACCAGCTATAGATTTGCTTCCCGATGGAGATTTTTGACAAATTACATGTTAATTAGCATCTACACGTTAAGCTGAGTCCAATGAGATCAAGCTCGGTCTCTTGCTACACCGAGATCATGTCCTAGACCTAGGTGTACCATGTAAAATACATGTTACCATTAGCTAGAGTGTCGTTCTGGGTGTCATTGGACTCAGCTCAAAGTGTAGATGCTAAATAACATGTCATTTGTGACAAATCTTTATCGGGAAGCAAATCAATAGCTGCTCAGTATTGATTAAGGCCTCCAATTTCGACAGCTAATTACTACCATCAAACATGTTCGAATATGCTCATGTGTGGCACCGTTGCAATCGCCTGGAAGCGTAGATGTTGAAGGACGTTGAAGGACACCTTGTTCGTCCTCTTACGCCACCGGGAAGATATTTACATGCTTCTGATTGACTAATGAATTGATTCAGCTATTCCCCCAGAAGTCTGGGGTCAAAAGGTCAAAAGGAGACGGCACCACGCCGGGGTGATTCCAGATCTCGGGCAACAGCGCAGGGTTGCCAGGTCCTGCAAAAAACATGCCCCCCACATACCGTTCAAAATCTACCCAAAATGTCCTAGAAGCATCCCAAATAAAAAATGATATTATTGGCCATTTTGGCCAACGTTTTGAAAGTAATAATCGTGTGTGTGCTTGTGTGTGCTTCTGTTTGTGTGTGTGTCTGTGCGTGTGCGTGCGTGTGTGTGTGTGTATAACACGCTATTTTATGTTGAAATGCGACGTAATCCAGTGTTCACGAAACGTACACTGTCAACGTAGGTATGCTTTTGGCGACTGGGTTGGCTCTCAGATATACGTGTTTCTAACAAGATGATATCCTTAAAAGTTACATAAAGTAACAGTTTAATAACACAAACGCAGGAAGCACGTGAGCTGCTAGTTTAGCGAAAGCAACCTGACGTCGTTGAAACATGCGAGCGAGCCGATCAAATCATAATAACTATAAAACTAAAGATCAGACACAATCACTGACTGAAGATTATGCAAGTAAAAAGTATATTTCTCGCTAGAAATGTTATTAGAAACACGTTTAACGGTGAATCGGTCCTACAATATTGCATTTCCCATTCAGATAATAAAGTTAATAAATTAATAAAGATCATACACATTCACTGACTGAAGATTATGTAAGGAAAATGTACATTTCTCGCTAGAAATGTCATTAGAAACGCGTTTAATGGTGTATCTGTCCTAAAATATTGCATTTCCCATTCAGTTAATGCTGGGTTTTGCGTATAGGCACGCGAAATGGACGTATCCGCCCTCCACAGTAGTTAATGCTGGGTTTTGCGTATCATATGCACGCGAAATGGTCATTTGGCGTATGTACTGCACGCATTTTGAAAGTGTCAAACCGTGCGATCTGTACGCATATTGGTGAGACTGGGTTGATTATCACAGACAATTTTTAGTAGAAACGGGTGGCCAAAAGCTGTAATATTCTTAGTTATCACAGACAATTTTTAACAATAAATGTTCTGTACGGAGCTCCTTAAGGGACAATAGGGAGAACGCTCCCGGACAGAACCTCAGATGGAAGTCGTGCTTAGTGACAAATCACGACAAATACTTCCAACTGATATGCATGAGTTTGAAAATTGTGCTTTTTGACACGAACATTTACAAAATACGTGTACCTGATCACGTTTCAATAGATTAAATAACGTGACAGTGTCACCTATTTTCGTGAGCCCAGGATGCGTCCTATACATTATCCCTTACATAACCAGCAATGACAATGGTTTTATACTCATGATTTAAACGGCATGCGAGCTGCTGGTTTCAGTAACATCATAGCAACCATGTTAATATAATTATGTGGAGACGAATGAAATAATGTTCGTCATAACTATCAAACCAAACATCCTTCACATTCGCCGAACGATGATTATGAAAGTAAAATGCACATTTCTCGCTAAAAATGTTTACATAAACACTTTTAATGGTGTAACTATGCTAAAATATCATATTTTCCACCCAGAATAAAAAGTATGTCCGCCATTTTCACAGAAAGATATCCTAAAAACTATCCAATAGGAAAGAGGCTCACAGCGTATATTAGAGACGTAGTGAGGCACCCCCCATGCCGTCGGCAGAAGACGCCGAAGGGTACCTTTCCCGTCACCGACCGACGGCAAAGGGTACCTTTCCCGTCAGTCACCGACGCTAAAGTGCCTTTGCCAACAGTCGGTATTTGACGTTCTCGGAGTGAGACTGTGTTGCCTAGGGTGGTGAGTAGGGTCCCCGCTTTCTAATAGTTGTGAGTTCCCATTTGAACTTTGATTAATTAGTGTCTTGTTTTTAGGATCCCCTGCTGCTGTTTTGTATGGTTTTAGTTCTGGTTAGCTGTGCTGTTTTGTATGGTTTTAGTTGTTCTGGTTAGCTGTTTTGTTTTGTTTTGGTTCCGTTTGCTATTTTGTTTTGGTTGCTTTGGTTCAGTTTGCTTTTGTGTTATTTTCCCTTTTCTGTTTCATTGTTTGACCTTTGGTTTGCTGGGTTACATAACCCCTGTTTTGCTGTTTGGTTTGGTTTGGTTTTGCTCCTTTTTTCTTTATTTAGTTATTGTAATAAAAGAAACGGTTAATATAGTTATTGTCTCTGCCTCTTTAGTTCTTGAACCTGTGTCCTTATTATTTCTGTAATATCATAGTTTAACTTTCTTTGTTCTATATTTCCTGGGGTGTAATTCCCCAGGTGGCGTTGTCGGTCCCTCTTTGGTTATTTCCCCCTCCCCTCGTTAATATTGACTGTTACATTGAGCTCCGCCACATGAGCATGAGAACGAAATGTTTTTGAGGTGGTCTGCTGTAAAAAGTGGGGAAATCAGAGTATCCCTAGTACACTACATTTACCCTTTGATGCATTTATTGTTTTGACACAAACATAAGTAGAGGGTGCATTGTACTAGCCGTGCACACTCCTTCTGAAGCCTCTCTCTCTCTCTCCCTCCCTCTCTCTCGTTTCCTTCTGTTGAGCACGATAATTGTCTGAGAAACATGCCTTCTGTGGAGCACGTTCGTTTCAGTTTTTGAGGAGGTCTGCTTAAAAATCGGAAATATTGACATATAACTAGAGGGTCTACTGTACTGTCTGTCCGCACACTCTCTCTCTCTCTCTCGTCTGAAAAACGCTCCAATTCAAAACACATTTGTTTACATTTCGTTCTGTGCAGCATAAAAACATCAGAGAAACGCTCCCATGACAAATGCATTGGTTTGCATTTCGTTCTTTGTAGCACGAAAATAGTCGGACAATCATGCTCTGGGACACGATTCAATAGATTAACGTTTGTGCGCATGAGCATGGAATCGCGTGATACCGGGTTGGTATTAAGTCTGCTGCTGTCCACTCGTCTGTCTAAAGCCTGTCTGTAACATATGGAGGAAGTTTTCCAGATGTACACATACACACTTCCTCTCGAGGAAGCCCAGGGAGGCCACCTGCCCTATTGTAGCTATGTGTCGTACTTCAATCATTGTCAGGATTTCTACCCGTAGACAGCGTTACCATGGCTCCTCTGCTCGGCGCAGTAACCCGTCTAATCTTTGCCATCCACCTACCCTTGCTTACACTGACCTTGAGGTGATGGAAGGACTCTGGAACTGCCAATCGGCGGTCAAGAAGGCGGACTCGATTTCAGCCTATGCGTCCCTCATGACCCTTCACTTCTTGGCCCTTACAGAGACCTGGATCATTCCAGAGAACTCCGCTACTCCTGCAGCCCTCTCCACTGTCTACTCATTCTCGCACACCCCTAGACCATCCGGGCGAGGAGGGGGGACCGGACTCCTCATCTCGCCCATGTGGTCCTACCAGGTCCTTCCACTAGAACACTTGGCCAGTCCCCTCTGTGACTTCTACGACGAGATGGATGCCCTCCTCAGCTGCTTTCCAGAGGATGGCACACCACTCGTTATCCTCGGTGACTTCAACATCCTGCCAGAGAAGTTGCACTCGCCTGAACTAACCAACTTTTTCGCCACCTTTGACTTAACACTATCCCCTTCTCCTCCCACACAAAGGGCCGGGAACCAGCTTGACCTAATATTCACCAGGTCCTGCGGCACCACTCCTCTCTTCGTTACCCCGCTCCCCGTGTCTGAACATGACTTTGTTGATTTTTCTCTCCCTTGAAATCCTCTCCCCCCCTCCTCTCTAGTCACCACATTGTCACCACTCGCCGTAACCTCAAATCCCTCTCTCCCTCTACGTTTGCCTCTACTGTTCTGTCTTCACAACCTTCTATCGAAAGATTCTCTCAACTATCTACAGACGAATCTTCAGACACTCTGCTATCCTCCCTCTCCTCCTCCTTGGATTCCCTCTGTCCCTTCCACTCCAGACCAGCGCGATCCTCACCCCCCCCTCCTTGGCTGTCCCATCCTCTGCGGACTTGTAGAACAAAGTTGCGAGCAGCTGAGAGGAAATGGAAGAGATCAGACTCTCCTAATGATCTATCTCACTATCTTTTCCTTCTTTCAGATTTCAGCTCTTGTGTGTCAACAACCAATTCTGCCTTCTACCGGAACAAAATCAACTCCTCTGCCTCAAAGGAAACTGTTTTCCCTGTTCTCGTCCCTCCTAAACCCTTCCTCACCCCCACCTCCTTCCTGCCTCACTGCTGTTGACTTTGTTACCTACTTTACCCAGAAAGTGAAGGAAATTAGCTCCTCTTTTATCCCTGCCTCCATTCTCCCTCCTCTGTCTTTACCCAATTTAGCCCTCTCACCTCTGACGAGGTCAACAGAATAATAACATCTAACCATGCCACCACCTGCCCCCTTGACGCTATCCCCTCCTCTCTCCTCCAGGATGTCTCAAGCGACATCCTGCCATTTCTCACCTCAATTATCAACTCCTCGCTCACTTCAGGCATTGTTTCGGCGTCTTTCAAGACTGCCAGAATAAAGCCTCTCCTCAAAAAAACAACTCTTATACCAACGACATCCAGAACTACGGACCGGCATCTCTTCTTTCATTCCTGTCTAAAACACTGGAACGTGCCGTTGCTAACCAACTGTCCTCCTATCTCTCATCTAACAACCTCCTTGACCCTCACCAGTCAGGTTTAGAGAAGGCCCACTCCAATGAGATGGCTCTCCTCGCGGTGACTGAGTCCCTCCATACTGCCAGAGCCTCGTCCCTCTCATCGTTTCTCATTCTCCTCGACCTGTCCGCAGCATTTGACACAGTGAATCACCAGATCCTCCTTGCCACTCTTGCCGAACTTGGCATCGCTGAATCTGCTCTTTCCTGGTTCACATCCTACCTGGCGAACCGCACCTATCAAGTGACATGGAATGGCTCCTTGTCCAAACCTTGCACGCTTGAAACTGGTGTCCCTCAAGGCTCTGTACTTGGGCCTCTTCTGTTCTCCCTCTATACCAGATCTATGGGCTCGGTAATTGTGTCACACAGCTTTTCCTATCACTGCTATGCTGACGACACTCAGCTATTTCTCTCTTTCCCCTCATCTGATAAAGCCCTGATTGCAACACGCATATCGGAATGTCTGGCAGACGTCAGCACCTGGACAACTGCCCATCACCTGAGGCTTAACCTCAACAAAACCGAGCTCCTCCTAATCCCAGGGAAAGATTGCCCACACATGGAATTACTGGTCACCGTTGAGAACGTCACTATCTACTTCTCCAACTGCCGGAAATCTCGGTGTGGTATTGGACAATCAATTATGCTGCACCGCAAACATCACTGCGGTGGCCCGATCCTATAGATTTGCATTTTATAACATTCGCAGAATCCGGCCCTTCCTCACAAGGGAAGCAGCTCAGCTTCTAGTCCAATCACTGGTCATCTCCCACCTCGACTACTGCAACTCACTCCTGGCTGGACTTCCTGCCTCTGCGATTAAACCTTTGCAGCGCACCCAGAATGCGGCAGCACGCCTCGTGTTCAACCTACCGAAGTTCTCCCATGTGACCCCCCTCTTCCGGGATCTCCACTGGCTCCCTGTAGTAGCACACATCAAATTTAAGACGATGGTACTGGCATACAAGGCAGTCGATGGAACTGCCCCTGCCTACCTCCAATCATTGCTACAGCCACACACCCCAGCTCGATCCCTCCGCTCAACTACCTCAGCTGGACGTCTGGAACCGCCATCGCTAAGAGCTAGCAAAGGCCGTTCAGCAAAGTCACAACTTTTCTCAGTTTTGGGACCTCAGTGGTGGAACGAGCTCCCTGCTGCTCTCAGGACCGCAGAGTCGCTCACTATCTTCTGAAAAAGAATCAAGACTCACCTGTTCAGAGTCCACCTCGACTCTGCATAGCCACCATCCCCCTTCTGGCCACCATTGTACACTGTATTGTATTGTGTTGTATTGTATTGTATTATAGTACTTAACTGTGTAGCAACTGCAGTAGCTGCTATCATTGCTATAACACAGGGAATTGGTTAGCCTAGCGATTGTTTAACTTGCACTTGGTTCTATGAACATCCTTTCTGTACCGACGGCAATATATTGATGCACTTCTTATTACAAATGTACTAATTGTAAGTCGCTTTGAATAAAAGCGTCTGCTAAATACCCTAAATGTAAATGTATATGTGTGTCCATGTACGCATGGACGTGTGGGAATGAGAGGGTAACTGAGGATGTCCTGGTGTGAGCAGACAGCGTCATATATCACTCAGTCTGACATAGAAAACTCACAGACACACTCACACCCACATATGCACAAACACACTATTAATAATACACAACCATCAAGAAAAAAACATTGATAAAAACACACACACACACACACACACACACACACACACACACACAGATGTCCACTTCCATCCACTTTCTACAACAACACTTTGTCCCCTTTGCTGGGGCCACAGACGAGGGCAGGGACCATGCAGTGTTATTAATTACGTCTCTAGGAGACAAGGTCACAGCTCGGCTCAGCTGGGAGGATGTTCAGAGGTCAGGGCCTTCCGTCCAGCTCCTCTGAAGCTGTCAGCAGCAGGGAAGGTGAATCCATCATGGCTCAAAACTCCAATCTCTAATTACATATGGCTCGTCCCTGGAAGCACTACAGGAGCCATTGTTTCAATGTTTTCGCTTTACAAGGGTATATCTGACCGGGTGCAAACTTTTGGAATGGACGCTAAATCTATGGCGCTTACTATGTTGATCATGGTTGATTCAAAGAGCTTAATTTGTTCATGTACACTGTTTCAAGTAAAATGAAAGATTGAATTCATGTTCACAATGCAAATTTTACGTTGATTACTTCTCAAAATGAGAGGAGTTGCCCCATCCTTTTCACTGCTATCTAATCGTTAGTGCCTGTATTCAGTTTAGCCTGCTGCCAGAAGCGTCACGCCAAGGAAACGTTCATGTACACAAAGGATCTGGATATCTGAGACACACCTAGAGCGATCAATAAGAAATGTGAACAATTATGCAATATTATTAGAGATTTCAGATCCCTCCATTTAATTTCTGACCAATCGGGGCATCTTTTTTTATTTTACTTCAAATGTACAAGGTCAACCATTAGGAGTTGAATTTCAAACATGGCTCTTTTTCAAGGCAGTGTACAAAGTCAGATGTCAACACAATCCCATTTCTCACACTATCAGTTATTATGCATATCTTGCATAAAACTTCACATTTAGAGGCCTATGAAAAATGTCACATTTAGCAGGGGCTTTGAACCAAAGCGAAAAACAGGAAAGGCTGGGAGAGGTTTGTTTTTTGTAAAAAAAAGAAATGTTTGAAATAAGTGTCCCATTCCCCTTTCATCAAGCTGCCCGGAAAGTAGAAAGCTGTTTCCTCCTGTGCCTCTGTTCCCTCTCATCCGCAAACAGGGTCTGAAACGTGTTGTCGTATCCATCGGTTGAGCTCTCTCATTCTGACTCCATCCATCCATTATTCAACCCTCCCATCCACTGATTCATCCATCAGCTGGAGAAAAGGTAAACAGTGTGCTGTCTTACTGAGTAGGTTAAGGTCGGCTGACAGCTCAATGTGTTTGTGAGTTCAACATTTTTGTCTGAGAGAAAGGGAGTGTGAGAAAGGGAACAGGGTGTGCGTGTGTGTGTGTGTGTGTGTGTGTGTGTGTGTGTGTGTGTGTGTGTGTGTGTGTGTGTGTGTGTGTGTGAGCATGTGTATGAGCGAGAGAGGCAGGTCTGGGCATGTGTGTCAGCCTAAAACAGAGTTCATTGTAAAAACAATGGCACAAACAAAACAATTGTGTACTCCAGAGGGGTATTCCATCGAAAGTCGCTAACGAACGCGGCACTTAGTTGATTAAGCCCGGTTAGAACTAACGCCAACATCCACTTGAGGCTAAAGCCATCAACCCAGTTCAGCTGCACCTTGCTCAGGGGCCTGTACCACGAAGCTCGCTTAGAGGGTTAGCGAGGTATGTTGAGCTCAAAGCCTGGGTTAGTTGTACCACGAAAGTCTATCTCTTTTAGCGTCGCTGTATCACCATGGTGACTTATGCTCGCAACAAAACCTGGTTGGGAGCAGTTTTTCGGCTGATTCTAGCCGGAGATCGGCTGCTTAAATCGGCGTGCGCAGCATATGCAGAATGCTTTTCACTTATACACATATAGACTTGATCTATCGTAAAGGTGAGAAAAATGACGCAAAAAACGCCCCTATCAAGTGAACGCGCGCTGAACCTAAAGCGGAAAACCTGGTTCAACTAATTGAATCTAAAGTGAGCTTCGTGGTCCCATTTAACTCTGATTGCGAGTTGCGGCTCTGTCGAGACAGGTTTTCCCAAGAAAGCCTGGGTATGTTCAGCGAGGTTCGTGGTATACTCCCCAGGTTAGTTCAAGCCAGGCTTACGTTATCGTTGATTACGCGCGCTCACGAGATATGTAACCAGCCCAGAACCGTGAATGTCGAATCATGGATCAAATGTCAGAAAAGGACCGAGCGGGATCTTTTCCAGCGGCGAAAAGAAGCAGCTTGTGGAGGTCTATGAGTAGTACAAGCAGATAATAACTCAAAAAGGGAACACCGTAACCATTATAAAACCAGGGAGGCCGCCTGGCAATAAAATCGCAGATCTTTTGAATGGATAATTAGTATTAAGCGTAACATATTTAAATGTAATATTGACCGTAGATTAGCAATCAGGGAGATAGTCTTGAGGTAACGCGTAAGACTTGCACCGGGTCGTCCGGGGTTCAATCCCCACCTATTTAGCAATTTAGGAAGGAACTTTTCATGCCAATTATTTTCCATTTCTTTGAATATTGGCTGCCTGCTGAAAAACTCTGAATGGAATTTATGTGGCTGCAATTTCCCATGCAGAAGTGTCTTTATCATTGTGACAAAGGCTTATCAGTAACATTAATATTAACATTAACTTCACCATGGGTTTTTGTAAGTTATATTTGGGTTCTACGGATATTGTAAGACATATTTACTACATAAAAAGTCAATTGTTAGGCCTAATTTCTCTGATATAAAGGAAATTACAAAAATAAGCCAACAGCGTTACCTTCTGATGGTACACTTGTTTCCGACAGATGGGACTTCTCTTAAACACCGCTCAAGTAAGCCTGACAGTTATCCTGGTACCGACCAGGTTAGTTTGGTCAGAAAAATAGCCATGGCTACTTAGCGGAGATTCCCTTAATTCTCGTTGAGGGAATGCATCTCCAGCCTAAAGTATCGAGGCTAAGCAAAATAAGCCTGACTTTGCCTTTAGCTTGGTTGATGGAATACCCCTCTGGATGTGAGTGTTTTATGTGTGCTTGTGGCTGTGTGTTCATGTATTTTTGTGACTAAATATCTTTTGAGTGTTCATACGTGTCAACGTGTGTGCACATTAATATGGGTGGATTAATGCCTGTGTGTGTGTGTGTGTGTGTGTGTGTGTGTGTGTGTGTGTGTGTGGGTGCATTTAGTGTGTGTGTGTTATTGCGTGTTTAGTTGTTTGTTTGCGTGACTGTGTATGTCCGCACAAGAGCCTGTATAAGTACATTTGTGTGTGCACTCACAAATGCATGTGTGTGTGTGTGTGGCACGAGGTCAGGACATAGCTCACAGGTTGTACACTGTGGCAAGGACACGCATACAGGAACCCAGCAGCTGGAGTCAGGGGGGATGGATGGATGGAGAGATGGAGGGATGGAGAAATGGAGGGATTGAGGAAGGACAGGGAGAGCAAGGGAATGACCTAGCCCATTGAGAGACTTTGAAATATATGTTTGTCTATTGGGCTCAGCATTATCTGGGGAAAAGAACTGCAAAAGTTCCGAAATTAAGCATCTTGATATGATTTTGTTTGCTGAAATTTGCACTAAACAGGGTTGGCTTGGGAGGTAAAGCAGGGTGACTTGTAACTAGAAGGTTGCTGCTTCGATCCCCGGCTCCTGCTAGCTGAGTGTTGATGTGTCCCTGAGCAAGGCGCCTCACCCTGACTGTTCTTGGTGAGCTGGCTGTCAACTTGCATGGTTGACGTCAACGTGTGTATCGACTGTTGTAAGTCGCTTTGGATAAAAGCATCTGCTAAATGTAATTGTAAATAAGAATGGAAGATTTAGTGCTCATATTGTCCTTGTGTAGACAATTAATAGGAAGGGAATTTACACAAGGGTTATGCTGTTTTTAATGATTAGTTGGTCAACCCCTTCCCCGACATGCTCGATTTGCCTGTGTGTGTGTGTGTGTGTGTGTGTGTGTGTGTGTGTGTGTGTGTGTGTGTGTGTGTGTGTGTGTGTGTGTGTGTGTGTGTGTGTGTGTGTGTGTGTGTGTGTCGTTTCTGATTTGTTGTTTCCCAAAAGAGGATGTTTTCACTTTCTGGAGGACTTTCCACCTCCGTGCCTCCTGCTGCAGCGTTAGCTGACAAGACGCTGTTTTGCAGCCGCCCAGAGCCAGTCTCATGTCCAGGCCATTCTTCGTCCTTAATACATGAAGGGCAATCAATCCTGTTTATCACCGCCAATAAGAGCAAAGTCCAACTGCAAAGTCCAAAGAGAGAGTCACAGAGAGAGAGACTGGATGGATAGAGAGAGAGAGCAGTTGGAGAGGAAGGGCAAGAAAGAGAGCCGTTTTCTTAAGACGGGTAAACTTCCCTGATTGGCGATAGAGCTGATGGAACATTGTTTTCCAGGGGCCTTACTGACATAGACAAAGTAATGGAAGGGCCAACATTGGACTATTGAATTGAAACATGAAACAAGCAGCGCTGAACACCTGCAGAGGCCTTGGGTAGCAGCACTCCTCTTAACAGGCCAATCACAATGTACCCTGCCCTAAGTCTCACAATTCTAAATGATCCCAATGGATTCAAATAGCTGTTCAGAAGTGATTCCCGCTAGCTCTACAACAAGCAGGTAAATAACTGCTCCGGTGTTGGAGAAATGCACAGACTGTATAAAATATAGGTAACACTGTCTTATCATAGACTGCATATAATTGGCCGACATGTTCAACTAACCTCAGATACAGTTCCATTGGTGAAACTATCACAGAATTATTCTCACAGAAAAAGAAATAGCTCTACAAAACGAGTTCTCCGTGAGATTTAGACCGTGTCTACGATGAGTATTTTGGGGTGGTTCTGGCATCCCTCATACTGATTCTTGAACTCCAGATTGATTCTATAAGGGAAATCCCTCTGCTCTCCAGAGAAACGCTGATCGCAATCCTTCCTCCAGTGCAAGATCATCTTCTTATACAGATTGAGCAAGAGAGGAGGCGCTGTTCACAGACGATTTGTTGTCACGGTGTTGGTGAGAGTGAGAGAGGATCACTGTGTTGGTGCGAGAGTGAGAAAAAATCAATGTGTTGGTGAGAGAGTCAGAAAGAATCATGCGTTGGTGAGAAAAGGAGAGTAAATCAAGGTGTTGGTGGGAGAGTGAGGGTTACTGTGTTGGTAAGAGAGTGAGGATCACTCTGTTGGTGAGAAAGTGAGAGAAAATCACTTTGTTGCTGAGAGAGTGAGAGAATAATTGTGTTGCTGAGAGAGTGAGAGAATAATTGTGTTGCTGAGAGAATGAGAGAGAATCATTGTGTTGGCGAGAGGCTAAGATTGAATAAAAGTGCTCCTGAGAGAGATTCACTGTGTTGGTGAGAGGGTGAGAATCACTGTGTTGGTGAGAGAGTGAGAAAGAATCAATATGTTTGTGAGCGAGTGAAAGAGAATCAATGTGTTGGCGAAAGAGTGACAGAGAATCAATGTGTTGTTGAGAGAGAGAGCAATAGCCTATCAAAAAATAGAAATAGTAAAGACAATGTTGAAATATTGTCTGTGTAACATTTCTTTAAATTGAAAAGGCTAAAATGGGTTGCCAAATATACTTTGGTGGCTGCTAATACACCTGGAAAACTCTGTTGTCTGTGTGACGCCTCGTGCCCTCTACCTCCGTCCGTTGACTGATCCCCATTGACTTTGAATGGGGACGGACGCACAATGCATTGTGGATCCGTCCGTTCCATTGGAGCCTTCGACGCCGTCAAAAAGTTGAAAAATGTTCAACTTTTTCGGCAGCGACGGATCTGTCATCCAATCAGATCGCGTATGCAAATTTAAGCACTGTGACGCGACTCGGGCTCTGACGATACTGGAAAGCGGGAAAGCGGGTCATCTTGCATCGCAACAAGCAGGAAGAAGTGGGAAGAACCCGGCGAAGCGATTTGATTGGCTGACGGATGCCTCTGCAGACTACTCCCCCATCCGGCAGCCACGCCTTCCCACGTCCGTTGACTGACGGTGCAGTGTATTACAGAATACAAAGCACTGCACCGCTTTCCCGCAAAATCTGTATATGGCTTAATCCGATCTAGCTGTCCCATGTAAACGCACGTGTGTTTTGTGCCTTTCCAGTATTTGATATCAGCTTAGTCAAAATGTGATAATATGTATCATAAATATATGATATGAATAGTAATGCATTTATATAAATAAATGTTTTCGTATGTAGATTTGGCTACTTCCTGTAGTTGGTGGATTTAAATGTTGTTAAGGGTTTAGAAATGTTGTGAAGTGTTAAGAAATGAGATCCTTATTGTATTTTATCCTATCCTTTGTAGAGTATATACTCTCCCGATCCAGCGCAAACCTATTACCTTCCTATAATAGTAATAGTTTTAAGCGTATTTGTCACATACATGAGTGCACAACTGCAAAGAGCATATTTTTAATTTATCCTTTCATGCTTTCTATTTATCTACCTGTTGTATTGCAACACTGAATATCAATGCTGAAAAAATACAGAGTTCAATCCCTTCTCTCCTCCTTCATATATTCTTACTGATATACCATCTGGTATAGTGTCATTACCCTACCCTGAACCTGCACAATCCTATCACCTCCCTAATAACCATTGTTTTTTGGTCTGATGACATTTGGACTCAGGTAACATGGAAGGACAAAATGGCTTGCTGGAGTTTCTGGAGGACCGAGGAATTGAACAAGACATTCTGGATAAACTGAAAAAAGACAAGGTATTCTGAAGAAAATGTTAATTTATTCTGGGACCAAATTGTAAATAAATAAACTGCTTTCTCTGTTACGATTAAGAACTGTTAAATTATTAACAAAGTCTTAGAAAGTATACGGAGGATATCTAGTGGTAAACCTTTTTTTTTTTTGACCTGTCGTCCTCGAAATAGAAAAGGCTTATGAAATATTTCTACTGCCAGAACGTACAAAATGCGCATGTCACAGAACGATTTACTTTTGAAAGTCACATACTACGATTTACTCTTGAAAGTGGCCCATTTCTCATTTACGTCATACAACATCTTTAAGGTAATCAAGAACAAATTTTGTATATACATATATGCTATTTTCAAGGAATGTAAATGGAAAATCATGCTTGCTGTAATTTCATATAATGTTTGTACTGTAAGAATGATGACATTGTCGATTGTTGATATCACGTGGAAGTTATATCCTCAATATGTCTGGTCAGTTGTCTCTGAATCTGTGACTGTTATATTTACTGAGCAGTTTTCCACGTTTGAAGTTGGATTTTCTTTAGTTCAGCCAGGAAGGATTTTTTAGCCATGTTTCATTCGTCCCGCAGCAGGTTTCATTGCACTTTTGCCAGTAGAATTTTAATCCTTTTAACATATCACTTTGTATTTTGCAGATTGATTCTTCAGTACTGACATTGATGTCAGAGGATATCTCTCGAAGTACATCCCCCATTATGGGGACAGACTGGCTGCTGTCGCGTTCTGCCGCAGACATTCACAATCTGCCGCACGAACATCTACACTCACAACCTGCCGCTGAAGCATCTACACAAGGACATCTAGAAAGAGTAAGAGCAAAGTACTCTTCCCCAGATAGGCCTACTAAGAAGAGACAATTGTCTTGGGGGACATTAAAGGGGAACAAAAATGCAAAGAAAACACTCAGAAGAGTAGAAATTGGTTGGATTCACTTCTCTGAATATAAGAATGCCTTTAAACAGGTGCGAAAAGAGGGGGTTGGACCCGGCATGTCTGTGCAGACAGTTTTGCAACAATCGGAGACCTCCAGAAAGACGCAGAGATACTTTTTTTTCCAAATGGTTCCTACAAGTCTATTAAACTGACAGAATGCGTCCGGCATATGTGTGACCTTGCCCAGAACAAGATTGTCTCAGAGTGTTCAATTCAAGTACTAAATGAAAAAAATAAACTAAAGATAATTAGATTGTACCTATGCACCAAGAGAACATCACGAAGGCAGCAGTCACACAAAGTTGTGCATCAAGAACAAGAAAATCAGACAACAGTGCAGATGCAGAACCCCATTGATGTCCAGGATGAAAGTGAAGTTACATATCAAGAACAAGAAAATCAAACAACCAACACAACAGACGACAACCAAAACAACAGACCAGACCAAGAAACAACAGTTTCAGATGTGCAGATGCAGAACCCCACCGATGTCCAGGATGATAGTGAAGTTACATATATAGAACAAGAAAATCAAACAACCAACACAACAGACGACAACCAAAACAACAGACCAGACCAAGAAACAACAGTTTCAGATGTGCAGAACCTCACCCATGTCCAGGATGATCGTGAAGTAACATTTATGGGACAATCCTGTTCTCTTGGAGGACACCTTGCCGTGGGAAGATTCAAAGCCAGTCCTTGTCATTATTGTGCGTAGGGGTCACTGCCTTGCCGACATAATGATGGCGTTTGTGGACCCTGAAGTAATGAATAAAGACATTCATGTGAAAAGGAAACTCCCAAATGGACAGCTGGAAGAAGGTGAGGGCTCGGGTGTACTTAGAGACTGCCTGATAGAATTCTGTGGAGACTTCTACAGCAAATTTACATTGGGCACCAACGTCAAGACACCCTACATTCGGCATGAATATCAAGCGGAGGAATGGCAAGCAATCGCAAGCATCCTGGTCAAAGGATGGACATCTGTCAGTTATTTCCCACTCCTTCTCCCACTCCCATTCTTGGAAGAAGCACTGTACGGAACCACTTACAGCAGTGTCACAGAGAACTTTTTGAAATATGTCTCAAAAAAAGGCGATATGAGTACTTCAGCAAGCACTGAGCTCCTGCCAATCAGTTGATCGTGATGCTCTTTTAGATGTGTTGGATGCGCACGATTGCCACCAGCTGGCCACTGAAGATAACATTACAGTACTTATCTCACAGTTGGGTCACAAGACGTTGATCCAGACGCCGATGTTTGTGATCAAATGTTGGAGACCAATCTTAAAAACGCTGGCAGACACCTTGTGCCCACGGAGACTTGCTGAAGTAATTGACATGCATAACCCAACTCCAAGTCAAACGAGTCAAAGACCTCCTGATATTCCCAACACAAATGACGGCCGTCCAAAACTCAGCAGCAAGAAATTTGAAAAGGTATGTAGGGGAATGCGATGACCCAACCCTAAGATAATTTCTTAGATTCTGCACAGGAGCAGATGTCCTTTTCGGACAGAGAATTAAGGTGGAGTTTTTTCAAACGTCTGATTTCCAGTGTCGCCCACAGGGGCACACGTGTGGGTGCCAGCTAATGTTGCCGATCAATTATCAGAATTACCCAGACCTCCGTAATGACTTTGACCTCATTTTGAGAAGCTCAGTTTGGGTAATGGACATTGTGTGAATCAAAATCAAGGCTAATCTTATTCCATGCACGGATGCACCCACTAATATGACTGCACACATAGACGGACACACACACACACAGGTACATCTTTTACCTATGCGTTCACATTTGCTTTTTTCTATGTATTTGTTTTGCAAATTCATTCATGGTTCTTGTAAAGATTAAAAAAATGTGCGTTGCTTATACATTCACTCAATATAATCTGCATTACAGTTCAAACTAGTTACCTGACATGCATACCAGTTACAAAGGCAATGTGTTATGTTCTGCCACTTCATGTCCTTTCATAGTATTCTATGTTGTAAGTTTATATATTGTCCATGTGCTTGGAACTCTCCATGTTCTTTAAATATGTGAAAAAAAGTACGGAAAAAGTAATGTGGTGCCCTTGAATGATTGTATTATATTGATTTCATTTTTGATATTTGATTGTCATTTTATCCAAAAAAAAATTTTTTTTTTGATTTTGATTTGATTTAAATTTATTTCGAACATGTAAAAGAAAACAAAAAATATATATCATACACAAATTATTGATGTTAAACAAAATAGAAAGCATAATTCGATACATAAATGATAAATACTTGATAATTGTAACATGTTCGAAAAGGGGTGGGAAGAAGTTTACACTTATTTAATCCCATCCCTTCTCCGTAATTCATTGAAATTAACATTCCTTAGTCATAATAATTATTAAAATTTTCATTTGTTAATAAATATATATATATATATTATATATTATTCCTTAAAGGGACTCTTACCTTTGTTGCATTTTTACACTTTTTTTGGATAAGGTTAAATTGGTATTAATAAGGTAATAACACTCTAATATGCAAGACAGACCCACCAGGAGTAAAAACAAACAATTATTTTACTCTCATAATATTTAGTGAAAACTTCAACCAATAAAATTCTTCGGACCGAATGACCTTATTGGCCGACAGACCTGTCTGTTTGCTGCATGGATATATAAGGTTTTCCGTCTGCTTCTTGTGGCGCATTCGGGCCCGCGTCATCAAGGCGCGTCCTCAACTAGAGGGTTTGTTTTGATTCCACGGCAGACAGTAGCGAGTAGCGACCGTAGCGACTGACGATGGCAGACCAAAGTGGTCCACGGCGTACTGAAACTGCACCATTCAGTCTGATTAGGGGACTCATCTCGGACTCAGACTCACAGAGTTACCCTCCTCTGGAGCCTCAGGAAGACCTCCAGACTGTTGGCCACCAACTGCACCATTCAGTCCGACAAGGGGACCCGATTCGGCCTCAGAAGCCAAGTGGTCCCGCTCCCCTGGATGATTCTCAGGACCTCCAGACCGTTGGCAACCAACCGCACCACTCAGTCCGATTAGGGGACCCGTTTCGGACTCAGACGCGACGTTGTCCCGCTACTCTGGAGCTCCAGGAAGACCTCAAGACCATTGGCAACCAACCGCCACACTCAGTCCGATTACGGGACCCATTTCGGACTCAGACGCGACGTTGTCCCGCTACTCTGGAGCTCCAGGAAGACCTCCAGACCGTTGGCAACCAACCGCCACACTCAGTCCGATTACGGGACCCATTTCGGGCTCAGACGCGACGTTGTCCCGCTACTCTGGAGCTCCAGGAAGACCTCCAGACCGTTGGCAACCAACCGCCACACTCAGTCCGATTACGGGACCCATTTCGGGCTCAGACGCGACGTTGTCCCGCTAATCTGGAGCTCCAGGAAGACCTCCAGACCGTTGGCAAACAACCGCACTATTCAGTCAGATTAGGGGACCTATTTCGGCCTCAGACGCTACGTTGTCCCGCTACTCTGTTTGTAATGCTCATACATGTTTCTATATTATGACCCCTGGGAGTCTAAACATAACCCATGGGAGGCTAAACATAACCCATAGGAGTCTAGAACTTTTGTACTGTAGCGACCCTGGGACAGTTAAATAGTTTGTGTGTTATGTGTTACATTATATTTCGTTGTCCGTTATGCCAGTTGTTCTATGTGCATGTATTGTAATGTTCTTCTTGTCAATCACAGGCATGCAAACTAGTCACCTTTCGGCGAAATTCGCCGTTTTGAAGACAAAATTGACCACTTGTGTGATTCGTGGAGATCCGTTGAGAAAACATTTGGGGGGGGGGGGGGGGGGGGGGGGGGGGGGGGGCATGGAGTCCTTGTAGCGCCTGCTAATAGCGAGCGGACAGAGAGAAGGCGCAGCATTCTGTCAGGCGGCACGACAAGTGGGCGCACTCCCGTGGAACTGTCGCTTCCGTGCTCGTCGAACGCATGCGCTCGCTCGTGAAGCCGCGCGGACATCCGACAGCGCGAGCGGAAAGTCGCCTACCATCTGAAACGGCCAAGCGTGAGCCCAGCGGAGCCTTTAAATGCCTCGTTTCCACCGAGCGTTTCCACCGCCGACAGTACCCTCATGGTAGGCCGGATGTCGGTCGCCGCGGCAGCCACGTAAACATCCCGAAGGTGAACGACGAGAACTGATTCCCAAAACAAACATAACAAAAATATGGTCACGTAAATAAAATATACAAACGAACAGAGCTTCGTCTCCCCGCGACCTTATATTATCTAAAACGTTCTCATCGATTCAGCCAATGAGAGTGCGAGGGTAAACAAATGATAAGGCACCACCACACAAGTTAAGTAACGATCGCTGTAGGCTTCAATATCATGCAAGCACCTTGGTTTTCTTTTTATTTTGTTCTACATCACAATTGCATGCTTTAATAAAGTATTGTCTTCTTTAATAGGTCCATGCTCCACCTCCTTGTTCGCCCAAGCTAACGTTTTACGCGACACGTCCATTGTCCAGAATAATACCTCGCGGTTTGTTTTTATCCCCATGTCACGCCCACTTTTGGCGGTGGAAACGCGAACCGTGCCGCAACTTTGCGAACCGAACCGAACGCACCCTCCGGTGGAAACGCGCCAAAAGACAATCTTTCAGCGGGTCACCAGTTGTGTTGATACATACTAGTCGATATAGCTGAGAGAAGTCGCTCGAAAGCGGGCCCTTGAGACACTGGTCCAGGCCAAGAAGAAAAATAAATAATGGCATACTCCTATTGCCCTGTCCTCCCACCTCTTTTTATTCTTCTCAATATTCTTTCTTAATTTTGTGATAAATTATGTACCTATTGGGGCTGCCCTTGCACATAATAAATTAATGCTTTGTTCGTAATTGTGCGCAGTCCTGTAATTTTTTTAGCTTGTGACTAACCCTAACACATTAAAAAATGTAAAAGAAAACTTCCCGGAGTATAAACCTGGAACCCTATAGTTGGTCTGTGTTTTTCTCAGCTCACGCATCATTCTCACCTGTTTCACCCCGAGCCAGTTTGCATGCCTGCAATCAGCGTGGGGGCGAATCATTAGGTCAGCTGGGGGAGGGCCTTGGAAGAACAGGAGGGTGGGGGCCTGCACGCGAGTGAGACCGTGTTGGGGGTTGCCGGGGTAACCGGGGTTTGTTTTGTGTCGGTTTTCTGCCGTTGGTTACAATGTTACGGGTTTCAGTGACCTGGTTTTGGTTCATTAAAACTACCTTCAACTACTAATGACTCGACATCATTATGTCACCGGCGAGGTCGTTACAGTACTCGTTAAAAAATAACGCTTAGTTTTGTACTTGTAAAAAATAACGCTTAGGGGGTGGGGCGGGATGATTTGAATGTGCTGTAATTCTCAAATGCAACAAAGGTGAGAGTCCCTTTAACGTATCCAAACATATAATTATAATTATTTATTTTTTTCCTTTTTATCTTTTTTTTTAAATAAAATGTATAACTTATTTGTTCATATCAGATATATACTATAATTTCTTGCACATTTGTCAAAAAATAATAATTAATAAATAAATTAACAATATAAACAAAAAAAAACATTCATGAAAATATAGACATTATCTCACTATTGATAAATTTTTGTATCCAAACAATATTTTTCATTCAGAAAGAGAATAAATACAAAAAAATAAAGAATAAATAACAAACTAAATGACTAAACAATTAACACCCAAAGAAAATCAAACAACTTCATCCTTGTACCGTGTGAGAATCATTTCCTTTAACCTTGTTTTGAATAGTTTTATGTTAGGACATTGTTTGAGCTCTTCTTTTAACCCATTCCACAATTTTACTCCACAGACAGAAATACAAAAACTTTTTCTGGTTGTACGCACCTTTTTCATTTTAAAATTAAACAATCCCCGTAAAAAATAACTCCCTTCTCTTTGTGTGAACATTTTTTGAATATTTGCCGGTAGTTTGTTATTTTTTGCTTTAAACATTAACTGTGCTGTTTGAAATTCAACCAGATCTGTTAATTTGAGTATTTTTGACTGCATGAATAATGAGTTTGTATGATCCCTATACCCAACATTGAAAATGGTCCGTATAGCTCTTTTCTGCAGAATAAAATGTGAATGTAATGTACTTTTGTAATTATTGCCCCAAACCTCTGCACAGTAACTTAAATTAGGTGAAACCAGTGAACAATAGAGGATGTGTAATGACTTATGATCCAGAACCTGTTGAGCTTTATATAATACTGCAAAACTTCTTGACAACTTCGAGTGTATATGTTTTATGTGAGATTTCCAGTTTAATTTCTCATCAATTGTTACACCAAGGAATTTTATTTGACTAACTCGTTCAATGTCTACGCCATCAATCTGTATCTTTATTTGTTCATTTGTTCTGCAGTTTCCAAATAACATACATTTTGTTTTGCTCAAGTTTAACGATAATTTATTATTATCTAACCATAATTTTAATTTACTAATTTCAAAATTGATTGCCTCTACTAATTGATATAAATCATCACCAGAAAAAAATATATTTGTATCGTCAGCAAACAGAACAAGCTTTAACACATTCGATACATTACATATATCATTTATGTAAAGAATAAACAATTTTGGGCCCAACACTGACCCCTGGGGGACACCACAAGCAATGTCCAAACACGCAGAGGAACAATCACCAAGTGTCACAAATTGATGCCTGTCACTCAAATAACTCCTCACCCAGTTGCCCACTATACCCCTGATGCCGTAACGTTCCAGTTTTTTTATTAATATGTCATTATTTATTGTGTCAAATGCTTTTTTTAGATCTAGGAATATCCCTATTGATTGTTGTTTTTTGTCCATAGAATTTGTGATTTCTTCAACTGATTCTAATAAAGCCATTGATGTAGATCTATTTGCTCTGAATCCGTATTGATTATCAGTGAGCAGTTTGTGTTTATCTATGAAATTGTCCAGTCGATTATTGAATAGTTTTTCAAGAATTTTGGAGAATTGTGGCAATAACAAGACCGGTCTGTAATTTATGAAGTGGTGTTTGTTTCCAGATTTGTACAAAGGTATGACCTCAGCTATTTTCATTTTGTTTGGAAATGGTACCAGTTGGTACCAGTTTAGAATGAAAGGTTACAGATGTATGTGAATGGTTTTGTTATTCCATCAATCACTTTTTTTACCACAGTCATATCTATCTCATCACAATCATTAGATTTTTTACCCATAAAATTCAAAACAATATCAACAATTTCCCTTTCGTCCACTGCTGTGAGAAACATAGAGAACTCATTTCTACTAATTAATTTTTCCATATTGTGCTCAGATGACCCTTGATCAGGAATTTTTTCTGCTAGGTCCGAACCAATATTCACAAAAGTTGGCCACAACATCCATATTGTACTCCTCCTTATCAGCAACCAAAAAATACTTAGGATAATTTCTCAGTCCAGAACCATTTTTTATAACACTGTTCAGTATGTTCCATATTCCTCTAATATAGTTTTTGTTTTTTTCCAATAAATTCCTATAGTAATCTTTTTTATTAGTTCTTATGATTTTAGTTAACTTATTTTTATATGTTTTATATCTGTTCTCAGCATCTTCAGTTTTCAGCCTTATAAAATTCTGGTACAGTGTATTTTTCTTTTTACAGGCATTTTGTAGGCCCTTCGTGATCCATGGACATTTAGAGTATATCTAATTTTTCTTGTATATTTTCTTATTGGACAGTTTTTATTGTATAATGTTTTGAATATCCTGAGAAATTCTTCATATGCACTGTTAATGTCTATTTTCTCATATATTTCAGTCCAATTATGTGCCTGCAGTTCGTTTTTAAAGGCAATCATCGATTCTTCAGATCTAACTCGTCTGTATTCATTATTTTTGACTGGCTTATTGATCTTATAGTTCCTGTCATAAACTGTAAAAACTGGTAGATGGTCGCTTGTATCATTTATCAATAGTCTGCTTAGTGTATTGTTTTCAATGTCATTGGTGAATATATTGTCTATGAGAGTGGCACAATGTGATGTGATTCTGCTAGGTCTGGTAATGATGGGATAGTAGCTCATGCTGTACATTGTGTTTATAAATTCCTCTGTCATTTTATGTTTATTTGGATTAAGAAGGTCAATATTGAAGTCTCCACAGATGAAAATGGTTTTGTTACCCTTGTTGGAGAAAATGTCTTCCATCCAATCTTTGAACACCTCAATATTAGAGCCAGGTGCCCTATATAAACAGCTAATGATCAATTTTTTTCTTTTTTCTTTGCAGATTTCTATTGATATACATTCAAAAACATTGTCCACTACTGCTGTCATTCTGTCCAGCACCTTGAAATTTAATGTCTTGTCCACATATATGGCTACTCCTCCTCCTCCTTTATTTTGTCTATTTATATAACTAAGTTCATAACCATCCATGTCAAAGTCCAGTTCTCTATCCTTATTGAGCCAGGTTTCAGATATTGCGATGATATTGAATGGTTGTGAAAATGTATCCAAATAATCCCTGATAGAAGTGAAATTTGCATACAGGCTTCTGCTGTTGAAGTGAATAATTGATAATTTGCCATCGGTCTTAATGCTCCGGTTGAACTGCTCCCCAGTGTAATAGTGACAGTTGTTGTTGATGGTAGAAAAAAAATTGTTGTCTGGGTCTATTTCGTGCTCCAAATCCAGTGCACTATGATCCGTATATTCAAATGTGTTTAGTTCCAAAGTGTCATTATTCATAATCCCCTGAGTTATGTGGCCACAGTCTACGGATGCATTAGATCGAACACTTTGAGTTTGTGTCATTGTTGAGCGGTGTTTTTTATTCACTGGTATTTATCCAGTTCCTCAATGTGCTTGACGACCAAGACTTTAGCCTCCTCGGGAGAACCATTTAATTTAATGAATATTTTACAGTTTGCAGTCCAAGTGTTCTGAATTTTCCCCTGCTTTTTCAAATTGCGAGTCATTCTGGCTATGTCGGCGTTGTTTTTAGTGAGATGGTCGTTCAGGAACACGTTACTTCCCTTCAGCTTCCTCCCCTGTCTCAGCAGCGCGGTCTTGTGTTTGCGGTTAACAAACCTGATGATGACCACCGGATTGTCGCTGGTTTTCCTCCTGGGCAGCGGGTGGCATGCCTCGATGGCATTGCAGTCCAGGTCAATCCCCTTCGATTGCAGGAATGCAGCCACCTGTTGCTCCGTGGAGCTGACATCGATTTCACCGGGCTCCCCCCCGTTGTCATCGGTCAACGCCCGAGCGTATGACCGGGGTTTAACGTGGAGCCCGGTAACGATGACGTTGTTAAACCTAGTGTACTGCTCCAGGTCAGACACTCTGCTTTCCAGATGGAGAATTCGTTTATCCTTTTCCTCGCTCTGCATCTGCAACACTTTTATCTCCCCGGCCAGGTCTAGGATGTCTCTCTGCTGTTTCCTCATCGCGGCTACTTCGCCGGATAGGAAGTCGAGAGACCTTTTTATATCCTCGTCTTCTTCGGCCGTGAAAGCCTTCTTCGGACCCATTTCGGTGTGATTTACGCCTGATAAATTTTAGCCTACTAATAGTGTCAGAGATGCTCCACCTTTGCGGACCACCAAGACCATGAGAAGTGTCAATGCTGTTGACACTTCTCTTGCAACTTTTCCGCGACATTCGTCATAATGGGGCAGCGCAATTCTGCTGAAATGGTGACGTAATCATACATATATAACAAATGTCCATTCAAATACACTCATAACATTTGAAGATTGATAGGAATATGTGAAGTAAATCATTCACTGACCACTGAGTGTCACCATACATTTGTTAACCCATGCTTTAATAGGGCGCGGGATCCGCGTTGCATTGTGGGACGTGGCGGCCATGTTGATGGCTACGCGAACGTTAACATAACTCTGACATAACGTTGTTGAACGAAGAGAAGTAGCAGTAGAGTTGAGAAAGAATAGCTAGAAAAAATATGTTAAAATCACGAAAAGGATCTGGAATTTACCGGGACACATTAAATAGAGATGCCAGGGACCGGTATGGTGACAAAATCAGCATTATTAATAATTTGGATCCATATGAAGTTCCAAACAATGAGTGGAGCACCGACGACGACCTGTTGCCACAGTTTTGCATATCAGATGTCTTCGGCTACCTTGTTTGTGGTGTGAGCGCCTATACGTCAGAACAGTTCCGAAGCTACAAGTCCTTGGAGTCTCATGTGCAGTTCACGAATGGATGGGTTCAGGAGCTGCAGATCATAAAGCCAGCAAACAGTGGGAACACAGTAATTCGGACAAAGGTAAGCTGTGCTCCGACGGGCTCTGGCACCTGCTAGATGAATGTTGAAATTAATTTTCAGATGTTATACTTTACTGTCGTATAAATGTCATTTATATGTCATGTATACACATTACTGAGGGGTTTAGGTTAATGTTTGGTTTCCTTCATAGAATGAAACATAATGAAGTGGTGTCCTTACCTGCATAATGTATGTCCATTTATTTCTCCTCAGGTCTTGCACTCTCAGCGCATCAATGAGACTCCCCTGAAGCCATGGGTCATCATTGCCAACGATGGCCAGGTTTGCTGTGCACACTGTACATGCATGGCTGGCATTGCAGAGGCATGTACACATGTTGGGGCTCTACTGTTTAAGATTGAGGCAGCAGTCCGCATCCGTGGAAAAAAGGCCGTGACAGATGTGCCAGCTTACTGGAAAATACCAGCAGGAATAAACAAAGTCCACGGAGAAGTCGCCCACAAGATTGACTTTATTTCAGCAAAAGCGCAGAGGATTGCTCTGGACAGAGTCATCAATGACAACAGTCCCATGCCTGGCTTACGGACACGAGCCAGCAGACACACGCCCCAAGCCACATTGGACGACTTTTCGTCACTGCTCCCTGTTCTCCATAAACACAGGGCAGTTTGTATGTCGACAATGGAGACCTACTTTCACGACTATGCTGACCCTGTCCAGCCAGCTGTGATGCCAAAACCCCTGCAAGACCGTCTGCGTGACCCACAGTTTGATAATGCTCCACTATCTGTCCTTCTCCAGCACTGTGAGACAGTGAAAGACATTGCAGCTGTGTCAAAGGAACAAGCCAACATCATCAGCACCCACACAAAGCAGCAACATAAGTCATCTGCCTGGTATGGAGTACGGGCAGGGAGAGTAACCGCCTCAGCAATGCATGCAGTTGTTGTTTGCAACATTGAGAAGCCGGCTGTCCACGGTGCGAAAATTGTGCTACCCAACAGCACTGTTGTCTACACAAGACACAAGATGGGGGATTGAGCATGAGGAGACTGCAAGGAGTGTGTATCAGGCCAAGCAAGCACCACACCACATTGACCTGAAAATTGAGCTGTCTGGTTTCTGCATCAACCCTGAGTTTCCTCAAGTAGGCGCTTCACCTGATGGATTACTTCACTGTATCTGCTGTGGGAAAGGCTGCCTGGAAATAAAGTGTCCGTCAAAGCACAAGAACAACACTGTCCAGGAGGCTTGTGATGGTGACAGGGACTTCTGTCTCCAACTTGTGGACAACACATATCAACTTAAACAAGGCCACAGATACTACACACAGCTGCAGACACAGATCTTTGTGACTGAGTCCAAATACTGTGACTTTGTAGTGTGGACACAGAAAGATCTCGTTGTTGTCCGAGTCATGCCAGATGTCAGGTTCTGGGAGTCATGTCTGCAGAAGGCACAGGAATTTTTCCTGAAGGTTTCCCTCCCTGAGCTCATTTGCCGCCACTACACACAAGATGCCTCCACACCGCAGACCTCAAGAGTTATGGCTGTCAAATCTCGTAACACTGTAACAGTCCCACAAGTAAGAGGGCAAAAGAGAGCGAGGAAGAGGACCACAGAACATAAAGAGAATATGTGGTGCGTGTGCCAAGGGCCTGAGGAACTGGATGACATGGTTGCGTGTGACAACGAGAACTGTGTGACGCAGTGGTACCACCTTTCCTGTGTTGGACTTGATGCAACCACTGCAGCAGGTGACTCCTGGTTTTGTGATGCATGTCTGTAGTAGCTGTCCAAAGACATATATTGTATATTATATATTCTATATTGTATATTATACACCTCTTGCTTTTAATAATAATTTGATAATAATTCATTTTATTTGAGGGCGCCTTTCAAAGCACCCAAGGTCTCTTTTGGGTATGGATGCAACAGACACTTCTGGCTGAAAACCACTTACTTGGTTAGATTTTAGCTTAGAGTATATTGTCAGTACAAATAAATTGTTAATTCAATATTGATCAACAACTAATGAACTAATGAACACTTAACAACCAATGCAAGCTTGAAGTCAAAAAATCTAAGTTGTTGAAACCAATGTTAAAGTTAACCAATAATGATCAGGGAGAAACCAGATGCACATTTATTTCAGCACAACACTAGGGCTCATGTTTGTCAGAGCACAACATACAGACACAATCTTATCAAGAAATGTCATGTCTTCATCCTTGCATGGCAACACCATGTGAATAGGTACTTTAGCTGACAAAATGGTGTACTTGTTGCGGACGGTTCCGATCACCCTTTCCACATGAATTCGGAGGTGGGCAATTTTTCTTGTGCTCTCCACGTCTCTTGCATCCAGCTGACTGCGTCCTTTTGTGAAAGCAGGGATCTTTACTTCGGCACACATAAGTCCTACACTGTCCTGTATGTCAAAGGCGCGGTCAGCCAACACCAAATTCCCAGGTAACAGTTTGTCCAGAATCCCACAGTTATCAGTTACGTGCTTATCACTGACGCGTCCCCCCAATTCCTTGGAAATGAAAGAAATTGAGCCCTGTGGTGTAATACCAATAAGGAACTTCATAGTTGTGTTGTGTTTGTAGTGGGAATATGACTGAGCTTGAGCTTTAAGATTTGATGGTGTCTGTATGAATATTTCAAAACAGTCCAGAATAACAGCAACACGCTTCCCAAAGGCCTCCACAAACTGATGGGGCATAGTTGCATGCAACGCATCTCGCCCTGGCCAGTTAATCAAAGGGCTGGTGCGCGCATGCAGAACATTTATGGTGTCACTGAACGTTTTGGAAACAGTTTTTCTGTCTACACAAAAGAGGTGGGCAATGTGTTGTAAAGGTAAGTTTAGTCTAAGGCGCATGAGGGTCAGGAAAAGCATCTGAAAAGGTGACAGAACTTTACTACTCTGTGTCATGTACGATCCAACACAGGCTAGAACACCCATGACAACTTCAAGGTGTGGAAGTCCAGTGTAGTATTTCACTTTGACGTTGTCATCCTTCAGGAAATGTTCATCCATTTTTCTCTGGCCAAGCTCACATTTCAGGGGTCCTGTTCTCTTCCAGCAGCCGGTTGATTTCAGCACGCCGACGCTGACAGAAGTCACATTCTGTCAGCAGTGTCTGGTCAGCTCCATCCTCTGCTGGTGCTGGTGTCTCCACTGTGGAACAGATAAGGAAATATTTTAGCTAAATGTGCATCATGCAGCTGAAACAGCAAGAAAAGCAATATAAGGTCTTGTATCTGCTGGCTCTGTAAGGCTTACCTGGTGGAACAAGGTCATCAATAACTGTCTCATCCATCGCAGGTGTACTGTCAGTCCTTTGCCGTTTTCTTTTGTTCTGTCTCTCATAGCGTGCAGTCTTTGTGGCCTTCATCTCAGTGTGGCCCAAGTGTAGTGATGGTGCCCAATCCGGATGCGAGTTGTACATTTCATTTGCTGGTTTTCCTGGTAACACAATTTAAA
Source organism: Gadus morhua (assembly GCF_902167405.1). Lineage (NCBI taxonomy): Eukaryota > Metazoa > Chordata > Actinopteri > Gadiformes > Gadidae > Gadus > Gadus morhua. The sequence goes on from NC_044062.1 coordinate 26,817,158, forward strand.
AATGATTATCCATAGCAGAAGTGTTGAAAACATATAGAACCATAATGTTATGAAAGATCCTTAATATACATATTATTATATTGTATGATTACATTACATTACATTTGGCTGACGCATTTTTAACCAAAGAGACTAACAACATGGTAACAGTTAAGTTTTAAATCAATTCTCTCAACAATTTTAGGACAATTTAAAAACGGTAGAGTACAGTAAGAATAAGTGCATCAATGAGTGCTGTTTTTAAACAGTTGAGTGTCAGTTCAAGACGGCTGGTAAGTGCTAGGATCAGCAAGACTTGTAAGTGGTGCTATGAGAGATGTTGTTCTCCAAAGAGCTGGGTCTTCAGGAGTTTTTTGAAAATGGAGAGGGATGTCCCTGCCCTTGTAAGAACTGGCAGTGTGTTCTACCAACGAGGATGAAATGCTATATCAAATGCTATATCAACCAATGAGGATGAAATGCTATATCAACCGTCTCTGATGTTATGTTATGTTATGTTTGTGTGGGCGCGCATTCATGTATGTGGTGTCGCGGTTGAAGGAAAGAAACAACGTAGATCTAGGCTATAAAAATAAAATCGTGCATCTTTAACTTACCAGAATGAAAATGCAGGGAACACACTCTCATCGACATCGGGATACTGTGGAAAGTTATGTTCGGTCGTCTTACAGCCGCGATCCAAGCGAGCCGACGACTCTTCGTTATCTCCGACACTTGGTCTCCGTGGTTGCGCCTCCAGGCAGGAAAGCGGTGGAAAGTTAACCCATTTTCTATCTTTTTCCCATGGCGATCATGTGTTGCGCTGTTACAGCCCACAATACAGCAACGGTTTACCATGGTTGAAATCAAGTAATAAGGTGAAATTAATCAAATTAAAACAAGGCTGAGAGGGAGTACAGTGCGCAGTAGTCATAGGCAGTAGTCTGAGTAGCGGCAGGTAGCGGTAAAGGAGGCCAAAGTCAAAGTCAAAGTCAAAGTGTGTTTATTGTTGCATGTACCAAATTGCTTCAGCACAGCAAAATTCTTACGACTTGGCAAGCATCATTCATCTACGCAGTAGACGTCATACATATAACAAAAATAACATAAAACTCTAAAACAATATGACAATAAACCATATAAAATGTAACATTAACATACAAAAAATTAAAAAACAACCTATATCTCTGTAGCACTATGACATTATAACAATATAACATTTAACATTAACATTCCACAATTAGAGTACAGTAGAAGGGCTAGCAGCAGTTTAAGTGGAGGATAAGTTAAAAGTTTTTAAAATTGTGCAAATATATCTATGAAGTGAATTGTATGAGTGGGGGAGCAGGGAGTAGGTGGAGGTGGCAACTGTTCAGAGGCTCAGTGTTTCTGATTCAGAAGCCTTACAGCCAGGGGGAAAAAGCTATTTGTGAGTCTGGTAGTCCGTGTTCGGATGCTCCAGTAGCGTCTACCAGACGGCAGCAATGAGAACAGTCCATAGCCTGGGTGGCTGTTGTCCTTTAGAATCTTTTTTGCTTTCCTCAGGCATCTACTGTTGTAGATGCCTTGCACGGAGGGGAGATGGCTGCCGGTGATACGCTCCGCTGTCTTCACCACCCTCTGCAGGGCCTTGCGGTCGGCAGCGGAGCAGCTACCATACCAGGCAGTGATGCAGCCTGAGAGGATGCTCTCAATGGTGCATCTGTAAAAGTTTGTTAAAGTTTTTGAAGACATGCCAAACTTCTTGAGTCTCCTCAAGAAGTATAGCCGCTTCTGTGCAGTTTTGACTGCTGAGCCTGCCTGCATGGACCAGGTTAGGTCATCCTTGATGTACACACCGAGGAATTTGAAGTTGGAGACTCTCTCCACTTCAGCTCCCTCGATGTGTATGGGCTCCTGACCCCCCCTCTGCAGCTTCCTGAAATCCACGATCATTTCCTTGGTTTTGCAGACGTTGAGAGACAGGTTGTTGTCTTGGCACCATTCTGCCAAGACCCTTACCTCATCTCTATAGGCGGTCTCATCGTTGTTAGAGATGAGACCCAGGATGGTAGTGTCGTCTGCAAACTTCAGGATGATGTTGGAACTGTGTGTTGCCACACAGTCATGCATGTACAGGGAGTACAGGAGGGGACTGAGTACGCAGCCCTGGGGGGCCCCGGTACTCAGGGTCAGTGAGGAGGAGGTGTGGTTGCCCATTCTCACCACCTGGGGTCTGCTCGTCAGGAAGTCCAGGATCCAGTTGCACAGGGGTGTTTTAAGACCCAGGCCCCTGAGCTTCGGGACGAGCTTGGCAGGCACAATAGTGTTGAATGCTGAGCTGTAGTCCACAAACAGCATCCTCACATATGTGTTGCTCTTTTCCAGGTGGGAGAGGGTGGCGTGTGTAGCTAGGGCAATGGCATCGTCTGTTGATCGGTTTGGACGGTATGCAAACTGAAAGGGGTCCAGGGTGTTGGGAAGGGTAGAGCAGATGTGGGTTCTGACCAGCCGCTCAAAGCACTTCATAATTGTGGAGGTCAGTGCTACAGGGCGGTAGTCATTCAAGCAGGTTACTGATGTTTTCTTTGGTATGAGGATGATGGTGGCCTGTTTGAAGCAGGTGGGGACTTCAGACAGATGCAGTGATAAGTTGAATATGGAGGTGAATACCTCCGCAAGCTGGTCAGCGCACCCCTGAGGACGCGGCCTGGGACTCCATCGGACCCCGATGACTTCCGGGGGTTCACCCTTTGGAGCTCTCGCCTCACGTCAGCCACGGTCAGGGACAGAGTGTAGTCGTCCTGGTCCTCGGCCAGTCTTGCTGAAGGAAGGGGGTTGGTTGCCTCAAACCTTCCGTAAAAGGTGTTGAGGTCGTCAGGGAGAGAGGCGGCAGGCTGATCATCACTGCTATTTCTCCCTTTATAGCCAGTGATGTGTCGCAGGCCACCCCACAGGCGTCGGGGGTCAGAGCTGAGGTAGGTGGACTCCAGCTTGTCCCTGTGGCCATCAACATGGCGGCCACGCAAAGTAATTACGTCATGACACCCAAGCCCTATTAACCCAGGTTTAGATAGTTGGTCATATTACAGGTGGAGTGTTAACATGTTTTTGCAATTGTTGAATACATTTCAAAGAGTTTTGTGCCAATGTGTGTATGCATCCTTTTTACCGCAGACTGTTTGAGTAAAGGCCTACATCAGAGATGTGGAAGCATAATGAATAATACAATGATTAACAATATTAGGACATAAATAAAACATATATCAATTATATCATATTGTAGCTGTTCATATGTGAGATTTTCACAGTAGGGCATACTGTAACTATATGTGTAATTCCAAAGAGTCGCCAGCACAGATAGGAGCCAAGTCAGTCAATTTATCAACATAAAAGGTTGATTGACCTCAGTGTTAAGAGTTGCACTGACTGTTGAAAACAAAACAGAAATAGATTAAAGAAACCGTCGGAATAATCTAACCAGTTCATTATGTGCTCTGTATGACAATACAATTTGACCTTTCACAGGTCACCAAAATCTAGTCTTTTCATTGAAGACTATGCCCCTACCTTTTCTATTTGAAATCTTAAGACATGCCTGCGGTGTAGCTTCAATCATTTAGTTGTCAATAGGCTGCTCAGTTAAATATGAGGGAGCGAAGAGCCACACGAATTGTCAAGCAAAACTCTTGAGCTTCTGAAATGTTTTTTGGGAAAGTAAGGCCCGACTCTGACATGATCATAGTACACAGGTCAAATATATCTTCATCGCAGGGGACAGCTGAGAGGAATTTGCAAGCCTCTTTGCAGATATCAAGATCACTATGTGGAACAATAAAGTCCTCAGTACCCCAGAGCTGTGGTACAGTGAACATCACATCAGGGATCCCACTGGGTACGTTGGGATTATTGGTTGGCCGGATGCGGTGGCTGTTCCAGACCCTCTTAATCTCATCTAGCTCGTCCTACCAGACCAACATGAAAGAAAGTAGGCACGATTATTGAGAAATTAAGATAAGCTTACCCACATTTTAAGCTACCCCAGTAAAAAAGCTGTTCACTCACTACTTTACATTGTAGCAAATTGTCATTTCTTAGGCCCACATACTTTCAAACTCACCTGAATAATGTTCCGAAAGCAAAACTGCACAAGGGATTTGTCCAGGTAGCAGGCCCGGTTCCAGAACAGAATGCCTTGGGGTGCATCTGAGATTACAGGGGGTGCACCAGTACTATACTAAAACCAGCTACCCAGCTTCAGTTCAGGCTTCGCTTTTTTACACACAGGCCTTTCTACCATAGACAAGCACTTCTGCGTAGTTCTACTGACATGTTGGGACAACAATCATTTACTGTGCTTAAAAGATGGTATCATATCATGTCTTGTGATGTGGAGAACATTTCAGCTGCAACATTAGCTTATTGATATCTTAGATAGCTTTGAATATGAGATAGGTTTTTGATATGTGTGATGTGTGAGGTGTAAAAAAGAACCGAATTCTCGGAAAAAACATGTGACTGCAATTCAAATATAACGTTTATTTTTTATAAATTGTGGCAGGATATTTCGAGTGTGTTATTGCTTTATACAACAGTTATACTAGTAAATGTACTGTTAATAATAATGATTGACAATAGATTGTGATTTGTTTGTTTATTTAATCATATAAACGAATGAAATTGCTTCCAGCAACAAAAATAGATCCCCATTCCCCACTGAGCGGACTGTTGCCAAGCAACATATAAACAAAACACCATACATAAATGCGGAGATATTTTGTCAGTTTGGTGAACAGTCAGAGTGATGTTGGACGCTCGCTCATATCTCAACGGTATTCAATGGATATTGTCACAAGTTTAATTACAATTTGTTTGTGAGCAAGTATTTTATTATTTTTATCATATTTATAAAAAAAAATATATAGATATTTTATTTATTTTTTTCAATTGAGGGTGCAAACAATTTTTTTGGGGGTGCAATGCATGCTTATGCACCCCCGTAGAACCGGGCCTGCCAGGTAGTCCCCATTACACAGGCCCTCGTCTTTCATTTCTCCCAGGAGTTGTATCCAGTACTGGATACTGTATCCAGTATCCCGTACAATGCTGTCTTTGCGCAAAATACTCCACCAACTTTCAATCCTCTGATTTGAAGTACTTGCTCCTGCAATGTAGCTTTTTTCACCTGCTCTACTGTCAACATCACTGCTGCGCAGGTAAGTCTGGATATCTCGGACAACCACATTCCGTCCCTAAATCAGTGCGGACAATTCGGGGACAGCCACCAAACGCCTCAACGGCCCCTATGAAGTAACCCCCTATGATGCTTGGGTCGCTACTTGTGTAGGCGGCTTTCAGCCATATGATTTTCTGCGAAAAGCCATCAATGCACTGATGCAGATCCCATGTGGCTTTAATTTATCATACGCATCTATATGCCAGATGTAGTTGGGTCCTGCGGCAAAACACTGTCTACTGCTGAGTCTTCTGGAACGACGAATGGCCGATGCATCAGGGTCCAAGGCTGAAAGAATAATACGAACATCTTACCTAGTACGATGTTCGTACCTAGTACAGGCGTGCAAAATCGCATGGTAAATCGCATGATAAACCGCATGTCAAATCAACTACTAACAACTAACCCGACTCCCCCTGAAATTAACACTGTACCTATATGTATGGTGGTGCGGCCCCGCTCTGTCTCGAGGTGTAAAACCCACAGGCAAGCGCCGCGACCAGTATGTCCAACTCTGGCGATCCCACTGATCGCCTCAGAGCTGAGTGTTAACCAGACTCCCTCTGAAAATAACGCTGTACCTATATGTACGGTGGTGCGGCCTCGCGCTGTCCCGAGGTGTAAAACCCGCAGACGAGGGCCGCATCCAGTATGTCGAAACCGCGGTATCCCCTTGACCGCTTCAGAGCTGAGTGTTAACCGGACTCCCTCTGAAAATAATAAAAAGGAAGCACTCAGAATAGGGTTCATGAACATAAGGTCGCTTTCAGCGAAGGCGCTCTTGGTCCATGATCTAATCATTGATAAAAAGATCGACATACTGGGGCTTTGTGAAACCTGGTTAAAACCAGATGAGTTTCTAGCCTTAAACGAAGCTACTCCACCCCATTACGTTAGCACCCAAGTATCTAGAGAAGTTAAGAAAGGTGGTGGAGTAGCCCTGATATCTAATTCTAAGCTTAATTTAAAGCCAAAGAATAGATATATTTTCAGATCCTTTGAGGTGCTAGCGCTTTGCACCTCAGCTCCTCGAGAAGCAAAACGAGTTCCAGACTCTTTTGTTTTAGCTGTAGTATACCGTCCCCCAGGACCGTATTCAGTTTTTCTGGATGAGTTTTCTGACTTTGCAGCTGATTTGGCTACATACTCAGACAATATTTTGCTTATTGGGGATTTCAACATTCATGTGAATAACCCATCTGATGCCCTTGCAAGGGCTTTTCTGTCCATTACAGATACGCTTGGCTTCAAACAGCTCGTCCAGCACCCAACCCACATCGGTGGAAACACGCTGGATCTCGTTCTGACCCGCGGTGTTGACATTTCACAGCTAGTGGTCTCTTCCTACACCTCAGCTTTATCAGACCACTTTTTGCTCACTTTCCAGGTGGTGGTATCCTGCCCCTGCGACGATCAGCAAGCTACTTTCAGCTGTCGCCGCATCACACCTGCAACCATTACAGCTATGGAAGATAAGTTATCTGGTTCACTTGCACCTCTCTGTAACTATAGTGGTTCTGTGGAGTGCCTTACTGATGAACTCAACATTGCCTTGTCTGTTGCCATTGATTCAGTTGCTCCGTACGTAACTAAAAAACGAACATTGAAAAAACCAGCTCCTTGGTTTAATGCAGAAACGCGCATTTTGAAGCGAAATTGCAGGATTCTTGAACGCAAATGGCGCTCGACTAAACTTGAGGTCTTTCATCTTGCATGGCATAATAGTCTGATCACCTATAAGGGTGCGCTGACTATCGCCAGGAACGCCTACTTTTCTAGTATCATTAATTTGAATAGAAATAATCCTAAGTTTCTTTTTGACACGGTGAGGAGTCTCACTCAGAAACAGAATCAGACCGTAGGCTCCTCGATCTTGGCAGGTGAATTCATGGATTTCTTTGAGAATAAGATTCAATCAATTAGAGAGGAAATTGATGCTTACCGGGCGGCTAATCCTACACATCCCGTGGGGCAGGATGGGGTTCTGCCAAGTAGGATGGTGAACTCTGACGCAACTCTTTTGGAGTTTAAGGCAATTTCCTTGACGGAACTTGAAAGGGTGATAAAGGCCTCAAAGCCAACAACTTGTATGTTGGATCCGCTCCCTTCTAGGGTTCTTAAGGAACTCCTTCCAACGGTGGGGCCTGTTATCCTCTTGCTTATGAATCTTTCGTTTTCAACAGGAATTGTTCCTTCCAATTTCAAGGCTGCGGTGTTAAAACCGCTACTCAAAAAGCCTGGCCTAGACCCTGAATTAGTCAGGAACTATCGGCCTATATCGAATCTGCCCTTCCTGTCCAAGGTACAGGAAAGGATTGTAGCAAAGCAAATTGTTGACTATTTGACGAGGAATAATCTCTTCGAACCTTACCAGTTGGGGTTCAGGATTTTCCACTCAACTGAAACTGCTATTACAAGAGTTGTAAATGACATCCTTCTTGCTTTGGATAAAAATACAAGCACAATGCTTGTGATGTTGGATCTGAGCGCTGCGTTTGATACGATCGACCATAGCACTCTTTTTCACCGTCTTGAACACTATGTTGGTTTCGGGGGTACGGCTCTTGGTTGGCTTGAATCGTACCTCACAGATAGAACCCAATTTGTGCTTCATGAGGGTGCAGAATCAAAGCATTGTAAATTGCGCTTTGGCGTACCACAAGGGTCGGTTATTGGTCCATTGCTTTTTGCAATTTATATGCTTCCCCTGGGTGACGTTATCCGCAGCTTCGGAATTAGTTTCCATTGCTATGCGGATGACACCCAGCTCTACATTCCTGAAGATTCCGGGGACTCGGCCCAGATTCAAAGGGTTGAGTCCTGTCTAGCTGCTGTGAAGGGCTGGATGTCACAAAACTTCCTACAGCTTAATACTGGGAAGACAGAGCTGATGATTATCGGCTCGAAGCGGGACCGGGAAAAGTTTGAGGATGTCTCTCTGTGGTTGGATGGCTTCGCCATCCCACAGAGTGCATCCGTCAGAAATCTTGGTGTCTTGTTTGACCCTCAATTATGCTTTGATCAGCATATAAGAAGTATAACTAGAATTGCCTTTTTCCATTTGAGAAACATTGCAAGAATCAGACCAATGTTATCTGCAGTGGATGCAGAGACACTGATTCATGCGTTTGTCTCGTCAAGACTGGACTATTGCAATGCACTGTTCTCGGGATTACCGAATTCTACCACAAAGAGTCTACAGCTGGTACACAATGCGGCAGCTAGATTGCTGACCAGAACGAGAAAGTTTGATCATATTACACCTATTCTCGCCTCTCTACACTGGCTACCAATAACTTTCAGATCAGACTTTAAGGTGCTATTGCTAACCTATAAAGCCTTGCATGGACTATCTCCATCGTACCTGAAGGACCTGATCATTCCTTATAGTCCTTCTCGGTCTCTCCGGTCTTCGGGAGCCGGCCTTCTTTCATTGCCAAAGGTTAAAAAGAAATCGGCTGGACAGAGAGCGTTTGCCTATCGAGCCCCCTTTCTATGGAATAGGCTGCCATCAGCGATCAGGGAAGCTGACTCTGTGGAGCTATTCAAAGGGAAGCTCAAAACGCATCTCTACAATCTTGCATTTGGAGTGTGAAAACAACAGATGCGTAGTGACGACTACTCTGTTTGCTTGTGCTTTTGTTACTACATTATACATTCCCACTATGTACTTTTCCGTTCTAATTCACTATTCTGTCAGTTCTAGCGTGTTGCGGGTGCTGGACTGGATGCCTGGACTCTCCTCATGGATAACCGGCCGGAACCCCATCACCATTGTTTTTTATATGTTGTGCATGTATTTACCTGTGTGTCAATTGTGGCGCCCATTGCACTCCTGACCATCCCTGGAAGAAGGGATCCCCTACACTGCGTTTCTTCTCAAGATTTCTTCCTTGCTGATTCAAGGGAGTTTTTTCTTGCCCGTGTGGGGGCATGGGTAAAGGGGGGTGTCACAAATACTTGGCCTGTTAAGCCCTTTGAGACTGTAATGGTGATTAAGGGCTCTACAAATAAAATTGAATTGAATTGAATTGAATCTTCCTTTTTTGCACGAATGCCATTTGACAAGCACTTTTGGTGCATCCATCTGTATCCGTGAAGTCTCCCAGGTCCTTTCAGATGCTGAATAATGAAATCTATTACTTCCCCGAGATCAGCATATACTTTGCGCGTCAAGCCATGCATTTTTAGCAGCCGCATTAGGTGTCTCTTGCTAATTATGACTCCATGCCTAACCGCGAGTGACTTAAGTATTTGATTATAATCCATCCCTAAATGAAAATAAAACAAACTTAATTCTAAGTTTTCCATGTTCTCCAACGTATAGGCCTACAGCCGACAAGCTCCTAGTTTGATCGTGGCCACAACATAGGCTACTAATTCATGGCCACAAATTATTATTATGTGGCCACGAATTATTATGTTGTGGCCACGAATTATTTATTTTGTGGCCACAAATTATTTATTTTGTGGCCACGAATTATTATTTTGTGGGCACGAATTATTAATGTGTGGCCGCAAATTATTATTTAGTGGGCACGAATTATTAATGTGTGGCCACAAATTATTATTTCGTGGGCACAAATTATTATTTTGTGGGCAGGAATTATTATTTCGTGGGCACGAATTAGTGAATATTCACCCATGTCACCAGAGGGGCACCGTAGAAACACATGCAGTTTAACTCAAAATAAGACAGGGCATGTGTAAAAATTATGAGAAGATGTCAGTGATCGTATGTTTGAAGGGAGATTGTTCCAGTCCGATGGCGCTTTGAACATAAATGCTTTTTTACCAATTGTTTTATACACTGTATGAATGGAAAAGAAGTACTGAGATGAGTGTCGTAATTGATATGTTGAGGAATATGGAATAAAAAAATGTTGTAAATAAGCAGGATAATTGCAGTGTATACATTTAAAGATAAACTGTAGCCAGTGGATATGTCTTCTTAAATTGAGTGCGGGCCATTTGAGTGCGTTATACATGATACAGTGATGAGTGTAAAATGAACAACCAAGAACAAATCTACAAAGACAGTTATATGCTGTGTTGAGAGGTAGAAGATTTGTTTTAGATGCATTTAGATATACTACATCAGCGTAACCAAAAAACAGTAAAATAAGTTGTAATGCCCTGTTTACACCTACCAGATAGTGTGCCCCGATGATGCCCGATGGCTATATCAGCAACTATCGTTATAACATTGGCAAATAGCGTGGTTGCATCGGGAAACACTGTTACTCTTCCCGGGAACATCGTTAGACAACGGGAAGAAAAGCTCAATCATCGGGCAACAGCGGCAAAGAACGAACATGTTTGTTAATTTTGGGTCTATCGGGGTAGGATCGGTTACCAGGTGGTGCTATGGGCTAATCGGCTATAATCGGGAATAGAACGGGAGTATAACGTGAGACATCGTAAGTCGTTCGGGAATTTTCCTGGGGTGCATCGGCTATATTCGTTAATCTTCCGCGCTTTATCGTGTTTTATCGTCTTTATATCGGCAACCTCAACACACGAAAGACCCCCGAGAGACACCCGACGTCTCTAGGGAAGACACACGGAATAGCACGTTTATTACACGAATGCACACGAATTACAGCCGATAGAGTCACGCTATTTATTTTTTACCCGAATTAGACCCGATGTAAGCCAATGTAACCCGAAACATACAGATTGCAGGCCGAATTATACCGATAGTCTAACGTCAAATAACGATTGTGACCAGATTGTGTTCAGGAAGACCCTCAATCTGTCACTTGGGTATAAATCGGGGGTGATAGATGGATGTCCAACTTTTATAATTAAGGGGGTACTTCGCCCATTTAGAACCGACGTTCTATTATTATAAAATCGCTATTGTAATATAAATAAATACATAAATAAACATCAGTCTAAACCAGTCTCCCCTTGGCCTTCTCCCGAAATGACGTCAAATGCCAAACGCACTTCGGGTGTCTTCCCTGGCATAAATCGTTATGTTATCGTTATAACATCGGGAATGTGTAAATGCTACCCCGATAAATGGACCCGATCATACATTTTTAGCCCGATGTCACCCGAATCACCCCGACTTCCGGGGTCGGTGGCACATTCCATCGGTGGTCCATCGGCCAATAGCGGCCATTAGCGGGATGGTGTAAACGGGGCATAAGGGAAGTTTCTTTCGAACATTAGATGTAAAACAGTTCTTAGATCGAAATAATACACCAGTACCAAAGTTGATTTTACGAAGCATATAGTCAATGTGAGGTTTGAAGGTAAGTTCTGAGTCAAGCCATAAACCTAGATATTTAAATTGTTCAACTCTAAGCAGATTCATACCATCATTACATGTTATTATTAAATTATTAGATTTTGTTTTTAGATTATGTTTTGTACCAAAGACCATGGAATACGAATTTGATTTATTGAGCAGAAGTCTGTTAGATGAGAGCCAGTTTTGAACGATATCAAAGTCCAATTGAAGAGCATTTTGTATCTGTGAAATATTAGATTTAGAGGCATAAAGGACAGTATCATCAGCATAAAGTTGAACTGAAGTTTTAGAACAAATCACAGGAAGATCATTAATAAAAATAGAGAAAAGAAGAGGTCCAAGTGTTGAACCTTGGGGTACACCCCTTTGTTGTACAAAAAATCAGACTTACATCCCTGAAGAACAACACATTGCTTTCTATTATGAAAATAAGAATTAAACCAGAGAAGTACATTTTGCGAAAAACCAATTGCATAAAGCTTGTCTAAAAGTAAATAGTGGTCCACCAAATCAAAAGCCTTCTTCAGATCAATAAAAATAGCTCCTGTGAGATCACCAGAGTCAGATGCTGAAAATATATCATTAGTCAACTTAACAAATGCATTGGTTGTTGAGTAATTAGGTCTAAATCCAGAATGAAAAGGTGAGAGGACAATGTTTATTTTAAGATAATGTGATATTTGATTAAAATATATTTTGTCAAAGACTTTTGTGACAGTACAGATTAATGATATTGGACTATAATTATTTGGATCATGGACGTTGCCTCCTTTGTGAATTAGCGTAATACGTGTGTCACGCTCTACTGAGGAGACTGGCAGATTAGAACCCAAAAGCACGACTCGGAGACAAGCAAATACTATGATATTCCGATCTTTACTTCGTCAAGCAAATCAACGGGGACGGGGCGGAGAACGTAGTCGGGGACAGGCAGGATCGGGAAACCGGGACATAAGACAGGCGAACGAGGATCCAGAGGGACGAGACGGGGAACGTAGTCGGGGACAGGCAGGGTCGGGAAGCCAGGACAGGAGACAGGCGAACGAGGATCCAGAAAGACGAGACGGGGAACGTAGTCAGGGACAGGCAGGGTCGGGAAGCCGGGACAGGAGACAGGCGAACGAGGATCCAGAAGGACGAGGCGGGTAACGTAGTCGAGGCCAGGCAGGATCTGGTGGAGAGACTTGCATGAACCTAACAGCGAAGACAATCTGGCAACAGGTGAACAGTGCTCAGCCAACTTAAAGGCTCAACTAATCACTTGACGCAGCCCAGCTGCGAGGGTGAAAGGGGCGTGACGGACAGACCGTGACAACGTGAGTATTTCCACATTGTTGGTATCTCACAGGTAGAAAAAGACAGGTTGAACCAATCAGCTAGAGGAAACATAAGGATATGGGAGGCCAATTTAATATATCTTGATTCAATTCCATCAAGGCCAGTACCACTACTCAGACTAAGTTGTTTAATGGCATTCTGGACTTCTTGAGGTGTAATTTTATTAAATGAGAGGGTACTATGACAAGCAGACATATTATTAGAACAGTGATTGTAAGAAAAATCTGATATTGAGCCAGAACAGACTGTGGAGAAATGCTGACTGAACACTTGAGCAATTGAGAGAGGGTCATGAATTATCGCATTATCATCACGTATTTTATTAATAGGGCTTTTATCAGAGGTATTTATTATGGATTTTAAAGCATTCCAGAATTGTTTAGGATTTTTAAACTGGTTGGAGAGACATTCCTTATAGTAATCCGATTTTGCGTTGCGGGTCATTGTCTTGGAAAGGTTCCTTAGTTTCCTGTATGTTTCCCAGTAAGCGTTATCCCTTGTCTGCCGAAATTTGGCCCAGGCCTTGTCCCTCTGTCTAAAAAGGCTTAGAAGATCAGCTATCCAAGGAAGATGTCATCCCTTGACCTTTGACATTTTCCATGGAGCATGTTTATCCACTACTTGTGTTAACTCAGAGTACAGAAAGTCCCAGGCATCCTGCGCAGTTGGAATTAACTGATACCTGTCCCAATTAATAGAAATTAAATCATTGATAAATAGGTCTATATTCATTTTCTAATGTTGTCTGATTTTTTACTAATTTTGGTGGTGCTTTTGGGATTTTAATTTTCCATACACAATAGATAACAGAGTGATCACTGAGGCAGTCTGACAATATACCAGCTTCAACAGATCTTTCAGGATGAGTGACAAGTATCCAATCAAGTAGGGACTGGGACTTAGGAGTAATTCGAGTGGGTTCCTTAATAATTTGTGTTAAATTAAACTTTTTATCTTTACCAGAGGACTTATCTAGCCAAGTTTTGTTAAAATCGCCTAGAATGATCATTTCATTTTTAGAGGGGATAGCATCAAAGGTAGACATCAAGCACTTGGAGGATTCTACCGGGGCAGGGGGTGGTCTATATACTGTACATTACCAACAGTAATATATTTATTCTGATGAAATATAATTTTAACAAAAAGGCATTCAAAGTGTTGGTTTAACTGTAGGTGTAATTAGCTCAGCAGTTAAATTAGAAGAGACATAGCTAGCCACACCACCTCCCCTGGAGCCTCTATCAGCTCTATATAATACGTAATTTTCTAGTTTTATTTCATTGTCTGAGATGTTGCTATTGAGTCATGTTTCGGATAGAGTAATAATATTGGGATTGTGTTGGGCTACCCATGAACGAAGTAAATACATTTTTGGCACAAGACTTCGAATATTCAGATGAATGATTTTTAAACCTTTACTATTATTAATTTGGGATATTTAGGTTTATATGGATAATAACACTGTTCAGGGCTAGGCAGATTAGAGCATCAGAAAATGTTGTAGAGGGTTGTGACAATATAACACAAAAAAAGTAGGCCTGCCACACAGAAACACAAAACTGACAAGAAACAAACACAATACAAAACAGTCACAAACACAAAAAACATTAATGATGACCCAGCAGCCCCAGCCATCCTAGGCCAAGGCATCTCCGTGAGGCGGTATATTAAATCAATAGATGAAGAATAAAAATAGACCGCAAACAGGTCGGTCTGCATCAAAGGAAAAAATAAAGTGATAACGATAGCTCCGCGCCTGTCATCTGTCAATGGAACTGAAAACAACTGGCATTATGAAAGTTCAGTTTTACGACTACCGAATAACAGCCAGATGTAAACAACAGCTTCAGTTTACGGCAGTTACAAAAAAAGAAAGAAAAAGATGCCAGCGATAATAATGCGATAATCGATGGATACAGGCGAATAAGTCGTTAAAAAGTGAAATAAATCAAGGTTTATGTTACGCCTAATTACGCCAAAAGTTCAGTTCATTAAATTATAATGGCAGCCGACGCTGCTCCTGTATTAAGGATTGTAATTAAATGTGAACTTTAATTATGGGGAAGAGGCGTTCATGGGGGTCTCAGGAGAGCTTGAAGAAGTCATAAAAGCTGCTTCAGCGGCTCTGTGACATGTAAACAGCTGTGGTTTCCCGTTGACAATGACATTCAACGTGGATGGATACCGAAGGGAGTATTTTAAATTTAACTCCCGAAGACTCCGTTTAACAGGATCAAAGGAGCGGCGTTTCTTCATTAGATCAGCACTGAAGTCAGGATATATGTATAGTTGGTTACCTTTAGACACCTGCTCCCTCTTCTCTCTGGCAAGATGGAGGATTTTTACCTTATCCTGAAATTGAGGAGTTTGATCAGGATGGGTCTTGGACCTGCTCTGTCGTTGTGGCGGAACGTAGGCGTGCGGTGGGCTCGCTCAATGACCGGAGGAGTGGGAAAGTTTTCCGGGCCAAGTAACTGAGGAATTAACTTGGACATGAACCCCAGGATATCGCGGCCCTCCGCGGATTCAGGAATCCTCACAAAGCGAAGGTTAGAGGCTCGGCTTCGGTTCTCCAGGTCCTGGATCTTGTCCATCAGGTAGGCATTGTCTTTGGTTAATTCCTTAGTCAGCGTGCTGAGATTTGTAACGTCTTCCTCGTTTGCTCCGACCCGCTGCTCTAGTGAATGCACATGTTCTCCAAGAATGCCCAGAGAAACCTGAATGCTGCACAATTTTGTTTGAATGGGATCCACCTTTGAATCTTGATGAGCGAGCATTTCAGTTTGGATTTGTTGTATTCCATCCCATAAAGTTTGTAGGGAGATCTGGCTTTGTTGATCAGCTGCCATTGTTTGTGTTATCCAATGTTGTGCCAAACAACAATATGCAGGAGAGAAAACGGGACTTAAACACTACGATGCGACAGAGGTATAAATATTATAAGTAGGATTGTTTGTTGAGCTATCTTAAGAGGGCAGACCTGCCTGCGTTGCACTCCCTCACGCTGCGACCATCTTGGATGAGTTACTAATATCCGGCGAATATCAAACAGGATGCTAACTTGTACCTGAGGCAGCATGCTCCGGTAGAGCTGCTCTTAAGCATTCTATTAACTGTATTTATGGGACAGAGCCCGATTAAATCTGGATGTTTTAATATGTTTGGTGTTAAAAAACATATCTGAGTTGTTTGAATGACAGAAGCTCCGCTGGCTCGATGCTAAAGCGCTAACTGGAGGTAACAGCCTGTCCTCTCCCGTCCTATTAACTGCATTTATGTCTATGCCTCTTTTTCTTTTTAATATGACCAAACACAATATCCAGAGGACCAGCATCCTTTATTACCTGGCAAACAAAATAATCTTCGAGTTTTACATGTTCTAAAAATGTTAATTGATTGACAGTCCTAATGTTTATTTTCTTGTCTTCTGATACTTTATTACACTATGGAAGGGGAGATTTGGAGGTACCTGGTCAGGGCTTGTTCAGCCTACAAATCCCAGGTGTGGAGACTTCAGGGAAACCGCACAGAGAGGATACTAAAGAGCCATCTCTCATTCATCGAGTGGACTCATTGGTTTGCGAATGACCACAAAGATGACCATAGGCAGATTGCTGCATGGCATTCGCCACTTATTCAAATTGTAGAGGTTGAAGCAGTCTTCATTGTGGTCACTTGCCATAACTTGCCACTGTCATTAGTTTTATCAAAACACCATCAGTAACGTTTAAATTGAGTTGATGTGGACGGCTCTTTTTTTTTGTCCGATTCTTTCAGTGTTCAGTGCCTGTTTGTGAGATATGCATTGTTTGAAAGATAAACCGGGGACGTAAGCGCCGCAGAACGGCTGCGACACGGTCACCGCTGCTGATCGCTGCCACTCTAATCAATGAAACAATTTCCACCGGCTCAGCAGCGTCCCAGAAGCGGCGCCCCGTGCCGGAGCGCTACCATTCCGTAGCCATTGCTCAACCGTGTCAATTTCAACAGAGCAGATCGAGCCGGGAAGGAAGTGAAAAAGTAAAAGCCATAGAGCATCCGGTCAATTTTCAAAATAAAACACAATACTTAGCTCATGTAGCCTATCACAACTTCACATCAACATAACGTCATGACCCGTGGCAGTCAGGTCAGCAGTCAATCAATCAAAGGGTCTCAGAGGGTCGGCAACATGGACGACGAGAGACTGATTGTCAAAGCAGCAACATCAAATAATTTATGAAATATATCATCCTTTTGGAAGGACAATGTCAAAGGACAAAGCCTGGCATTTAATTGCTGTAGGTTTGGGAGTGGAAGGTGAAAAAAATTGCCTTATTGTGTGGAGTAGAATTTTGATGCATCACAATGCTTAGAATTGTATTGAATCGCTACCTGGTGAATCGTAATCGAATCGTGAGGGCAGTGCCAATGCACACCCCTAGTAAATTTCATGTTTTACTTAGTAATGTAGCAGAACGTACATGGTACAAGTTCCAGTTTACTGCATGGACAATGGAATGTATCTATTACAAATGATATGGTAAGAACCTGGTAATACCATGGAAACAAACAAGGCTTCCTTTTACAGTACAGTTTCAGCTTACTTACTGGGTCAATTGTCATGTTTTACTTAATAACGTTGCAGAACGTACATGGTACAAGTTCCAATTTACTGCAAGGACAATGGAATGGATCTATTACAAATTAAATGCTAATAACTTGGTAACACCATGGAAACAAACAGCTTCGTACCCAGTATTTAAGAAGATGTACCATGACACTAGAGGAAAACGGTTCCTGCAGAGGAATTACTTACCAGGTAAGGAATTACTTACCAGGTAAGTAATTCCATAGTTTCTAAGGTAAATCAAATAAACCCTTCATAAATAGGTGTAGCTATGAATAATAACTGTGTAAGACAAGTAATTTATTGGAAAAAACTATGCTAATTTCTAGATAGTACATCATTAAACTTGGGCTGTTACCAACATTAAAATTGGATAACTACAATTGTAACTTGAATTAATTAAGGTGTTTCTAAGAATTGGTTGCCTAATTTCCTAGGAAGTACACAATAATATCTTATTTATTATTAGTTATTACCAACCTAAAACAGTTACAACTACACAGTTGAGTTGTTGGGTAATAGTGGAGGTTTTACTTATTTCTTCAGCTGTAATTCCTCTGTATGTACCTTATTACCAGTGGTAATTACTAGTGCTGTCAGTTTAACACGTTATTAACGGCGTTAATATTTTAATCGCGCGATTAGCGCTTGTCTGGCTAGGCAAACGTAGTTCCACCTGCTGTCTAGCAACAACTAGTCACGTTAGATAAACTACAACACCATACCGGATCTAGCTACACCGGAAACAAAACAACAAGCACGCCGCACAAACTTAAAAGTGTGTGTGTGTTTGTGTGTCACTCTGTTCGAGTCTGCACAAGAGTTTAATGTTGTCATTACCTGTTACCTGCTCTTTCTGACCAATCGCAGTTCAAGGCTCACCAATCGGCTTGGTGGCGACGTTGACAGTTTGTGAGAGGTTTGCGGACGAACAGCTCAGGCTGCCGGATGGCGCTGCAAGAAACTTTTATAAACGCAATATTGTTATTCCGCAGTAATCAGCCCGACAGCCCCGAAACGTTAACGGCCCACCGGGAGTTCTCCCGACTCTCCCGATTACCACTGTGTGTGTGTGTGTGTGTGTGTGTGTGTGTGTGTGTGTGTGTGTGTGTGTGTGTGTGTGTGTGTGTGTGTGTGTGTGTGTGTGTGTGCATAGGTTATTCGATAGCATGGTAATGTGTATAGGCCTACGTACATTTTTCACCCGGCCGCCATCTTCCTCGGAATCCAAGATGGTAGCACGCCTGTACCTGTGTGACTGACTACCTGTGTAACCTGTGTGTGTTTAAGTGTGTGAGTGGCTAGTGTCAGTGTTAAGGATATATCTGTTCATTTACAACATAACCTACCGACCAATTTGCAAGTTGTTTGGAAAATACAGCCACTTAATGCCTGTTGTTGGTCAGTCTGAAGATCCGTGACTGGAAACGCAGTTTGGAAACTGTCTCAGTCCGAGCATTCAAATTGACGCTTTACTAAAGCATGGCCAGACCAGACACACACAAGCCCGTTTGAATAGGGAGCCCGTCCGTCGTGCTGTGAAATTGGATCATCTGTGCGGTGTATCCTGCATTGTCGCTGATTGTGGAGGATCTGGAACGCTCCATCTGTCAGGACGAAGAAGCGCTGTTCTCCCGGACCTGCTGGAACGCTGACGCATCGTTGATTTTGATGGGTCCAAATTTCCGATGACAAAGGAAAGTGCTTCTATCTTTGGATGCTGATGTTTGAAACTGTTTTTAGCCGCTGACTAGTCCGGAGTTTAATTCATTTATTCTGAATGTTTTGTATCACCGACCTCTCTTCCTGTTTATGTGCGACGTCACGCAACGTCATTAACTGACTCAGCAGAGGCTCAGGCTCAGGTGAACGAGAAAACGCGGACTGGATTATCTTTGCGCCAACTTGTCAGCATGTTTTTCTCAGCACCTCTTCTACTTTTATTGACTGTTCTTCAACAACACAAGACGCATGAATTATGTGGAGACTTAATCATGCCTCATCATTCTTTGTCTCTTCAAAAATGCACAAACTGGGAAAAACCTCAATGGAGCTGTCCCAACTGGATTATTCAAAATGAGGATCGGAC
The DNA here is from genome assembly GCF_902167405.1 of Gadus morhua. Lineage (NCBI taxonomy): Eukaryota > Metazoa > Chordata > Actinopteri > Gadiformes > Gadidae > Gadus > Gadus morhua. The sequence continues at coordinate 26,836,650 of NC_044062.1, forward strand.
TCATTATTTTACTAACATATTTAGCGCATATGACTGGTTGTTTTCGTTTTATTCTTCTCACACAGGTGGACAGGGGGTTAGGTATACTCAAGCAGTACCTACTCAAAACTATTTGAAAAGAAAGTGTTTTATTGTTCTTTTGCTTTTATTGTCAGGAAATGTTGAACCTAACCCCGGCCCTGATTTTAATTATCTGAGTACCCCCTGTGATTTTAAAGCTAGATCTGGGCTTGGTGTTATTCATGTAAACGTTAGAAGTTTACTTCCTAAACTGGATCTTGTAAAAATTTGGGCTAAAACGTCTGACACTGACATTCTTGTATTGACAGAAACATGGTTAAACAAATCTGTAACAGACAAAGACATTGCAATTAAGGGCTACAATGTTTTTCGTTGTGACCGTCCTAGGAAGGGCGAAGGCATTGCCATTTTCACAAAAAACAAATTTCAGACTACCCTTCTTTCATCTGTATCTCTGAGCAGACAATTTGAGTTTCTTGCTTTGAAGTTGGAACTGCTTAAAGGCCATTCTATCACCATTGCTGGTTGTTATAGACCCCCCTCAGCAACCAGTGAGGCCCTGTCATCATTAAATAAACAACTATTAACCTTAGACTTTAATGAGATTCTCCTCACTGGGGATTTTAACTGGGACTGGTTATCCTCTGCCTCTGACAGTTTTAAATCAACCTGCGATTCATTTAATCTTACTCAATTAATCGATAGCCCAACTCGTCCAAATATTAAATGTCCAGAGAAATCTTCCCTTATTGATTTATTTTTAACAAACACTCCTCATAAATATTCAGATGTAGGCATTTTTGCTAATGATATGAGTGACCATTGTGCTATAGCCGTAGTGAGGCAAGCCAAGCTCCCAAAATCAAGGTCTCGAATTATTTTTAAACGAGATTTAAAACATTTTTGTGAGCAAGCTTTTCACCATGATCTGTGGGACTTTGATTGGTCCAGGATCTCTCTTTTCAATGATGTAGAACTGGCATGGAAATACTTTCATGATGCTTTCACCAATATTATTAATAAACATGCCCCTTTCCGCAAATTTCGAGTTAAAGGTCGAGACAATCCTTGGTTTTCCTCTCAGCTGTCTAGTCTACAACAAGAAAGGGATATTGCCTGGGCTAAGGCCAGAAAATCCAACTCTCATGCTGACTGGCTGATTTTCAGACTGCTGCGAAACCGCTTTACCTCTCTTGTCAAACAGGTTAAAGCTGAATACTACCTCTTAAAAACCACTAGCGACTTAAATGATCCTAAAAAATTCTGGAAAACCATCAAATCTTCTTTTGGAAATGTGGCCACAAACGACCTACCAACATGTATTGTAAAGGATTCATGTAGGCTGACTGATGAATTAGAAATTCTTAATTGCTTCAATGAACATTTTGTCTCCTCCGGTTCTCAATTTGAGTCTTTACATCCGGACTCTAATAATATGCAGAATACCTCTCCATCTCCACTCCCAAATAACGATTGTGTTCAATCTTTTATTATTGTTCCACTGGACGTAATTGAGGTCTATAGAGCCCTAAAACATTTGGACCCTGCTAAATCTGCAGGTCCTGACAAGCTTGAGCCATTATTTTTGAAGTTGGCTGTAGATTTCATAGCAGAACCTCTTACCCATATTTTTAATCTGACATTTTCTAATAATGAGATTCCTAACATTTGGAAATCTGCCTATGTGCTGCCTTTGTTGAAAGGAGGTGATCCTACAGTTTTAAACAATTACAGGCCTATTTCTAAACTATGTGTTTTAGCCAAAGTCCTTGAAAAGTGTGTCAGTGACCAACTGAAAGACTTTTTAGACGTGAATAATATTTTATCCCAACACCAGTCAGGTTTTAGAAAACGACACAGCACAATTACTGCAACATTAAAAGTTGTTAATGATATAATTGAATCACTGGATTGTAAAAAGTATTGTGCTGCTGTTTTTATTGATCTTTCCAAGGCATTAGATACTGTAGACCATGTCACCTTGGTAGACAGGCTACTCAAAATTGGTTTATCTAGGCAGGCTGTAGACTGGTTTTCGAATTATTTGTCAGTAAGAACGCAATGTGTCCAGTTTGCTGGGTCCTCGTCCTCCTCTCTCCCTGTATCAAAAGGCGTGCCCCAAGGCTCCATATTAGGGCCATTGTTGTTTTCTATTTATGTAAACAATCTTTGTGACTCAATAACCAATGCTGCCTGTCATTTTTATGCAGATGACACTATTATTTATTGTTCATCCCCATCAGTGGCAGACACTTTTCATTTCCTGCAGTCTGCTTTGGACGTTCTGCAGTCACAGCTGACAAAATTGAAATTGGTTTTAAATACAGATAAAACTAAATTAATGCTTTTTTCAAATGGAAAAGCTCTACCAAAAGTTTTGCCAAAGCTTTTAACTAGTCATGGGACCGAAATTGAAAGGGTAAATTCGTACAAATACCTGGGTTTCATTATTGATGAATATTTGTCTTTTAAACTTCATATTGAAAAACTGGTCTCCAAATTAAAAATTAAATTAGGTTCCTTTTTTAGAAATAAATCATGCTTCTCATGGCAGGCCAGGAAACGTCTGTTCACTGCGACCTTTTTACCGTTGTTAGATTACGGTGACCTGCTGTTCATAAACGCCCCTGACCAGTACCTCAAGAAATTGGATACCGTCTACCACTGTGCTCTGCGATTTTTAACTGGCTGTGGAAATCGTGTCCACCATTGTACCCTGTATGCCACTGCAAAATGTCCATCGCTATCTGTACGAAGACTCTCACATTGGTTGTTTTTTGTTTACAAGTGTCTTATTGGGCTGGTCCCTTCATATCTATGTGTTTACATGTCCACAAACAAATGTAGCTATGGTTTGCGTTCTAGGGATGTGTTACAGATGTTGGTACCCAGAGCTAGAACTGAGTTAGGGAAAAAGGCCTTTCAATATGCTGCGCCTTATGCCTGGAACACTGTGCAAAAGCAGCTGAAGCTGCCGGAGCTGGTCACCTTGGGAGAATTCAAAGGAATCCTGAAGGACAGAGAAGATAGTTCTCTTGGTCAATGCAATTGTTTGGAAAGCTATTTTCTGATAACGGCCGGGTTTTTTCATTCATCTGTCACCAGTTTATTTATTTAATTTTTAACTGTACTCATTTCAATCTTCATATAGTCTTGTCCCTGATCTTGTATTGTACTTTACCTGACGTTGAATGTGGTGTATGAGAATTGTGGTTGATTGTTCTTATTATATCATGGTGCTGCCTTCTTGGCCAGGTCATTCTTGAAAAAGAGATTTTAATCTCAATGAATTTTACCTGGTTAAATAAAGGATATTGATTGATTGATTGACGTACGGTAGGAATATACATACTGGTTTAAATAATAAATGTTATAGTATTTCCCATCATTGCTGAACAAGAGTTTTTTTTTCGAAAGTTCAGTGATTGAAACAAATCATAGCCTGGGCTATTGAACTTTTACGGTAGGCCCACTGTCATGCACCTACCCGATGTCAAGTGGACCGGGTTGAATTCACTGCGGGTCTCTCTTCTTATATCCATCTTACCAAATGTATTTTATTACTGTCTTTCTTAACACTCTCTGATATCTTTAAAAGCCTGGCAGCACAAAATCAAGGGATAAATAGAAAATGTGTGATTAATCGCGAGTTAACTACGTTAATGTGATTAATCGCGATTCAATATTTTAATCGCTTGTCAGCACTAGTAATTACCCAGTAATGCACTATGATTTACCATATATCGACCGGGTAAATACCTAGTAGTTAGAGGATGTGGTAGAAATTAACCTTACATTCTATGTTAAACTATGATTATTATTAGGCCTACATATCATATATACTTTAATGGTGGAGAAGAGCTGATCACCTCTAACCTAGATGTTGTGTGCTGTGTGACACCAGTGAGTGGGTCCAGGATATTCTCACCTGATGGGCCATGTGATACATCAGTCAGAGAGTCCAGTCTACTCCCATATTGATGTACTCTCTGAAGACAATGCTTACATTCACACATGTGCGTCATCTCTGTTTGTATAAGGATAATATATGTTCTAAGGTCACATTGGGATTCAGAAGACATAGGAGTATGCTGACATCCACACAGTATGACCCTGATGGGAAAATCTATATTTGATGAAAGTCCAACTTTGTATTGTGTAAGAATTGGGGATATAAGGAGCTGTCCGGGATTCATTCAGTAGTGTGTATTCGCGAATACCATTCAGCTTTGTTGTCTCTCGTTTGCGGGTGGCAATAAACTCTCCATCTATACTTGACCTGGACTCCCCGATTCCTCTTGCTTTTTAGCTAGTTGAAGTGAATTAGATAAGTTATTATTAATTCTACAACAAGGACTGTAAAAGGAAGGGTTACCTCATTATGATTGAACCAACTGCTACAAAAAGTGCACTTCTACAGATTAGTGCCCCCTAAGACTCCTTAAGAATATCTTGAAGTATTTTGTAGACATAAGTGTAAAGGTACTTTAAAGTTAAATCAAGCCAAACAACATTTCCACAAATGAATCAACGTGCTGAATGACAACAGGTTTAATTTCAATCAGTGTGACACATGTGATCCCGTGTCAAGCTCACTCGAAATGCTCAACAAAATTTAAGTCCACTCAAGAGGTAATAAGAAATTGATTGGGCTGTGCATGATAAGTCACATAATATTTTCTATTATTATTTAATACAGAAGAAGCCTGTTGTCATGGGCTACTGAAAAAAAAATCAACGTTTAAACCTTCAAGCAGGTTGGTAAACAGAAAACAAAATTGAGTCAGTAGCATTGTGTTTGTGAGAGCACAGATGGGTGCATTTATGATCATGCATTGTGTGTGTATGTGTGCCTCAATGTGTGAATGTGTTTTGTGTGGGGCATGTCTGGGTATGTGTGAGAGCATAGTGTGTGCAACACAGATGCCATTAGCCAGCAAACTGCTCCCAAAAGACACATTTTAATCAAAAGGCCCAATCATTGTAGAGGGAATAATTATAAAAATGGAAGGAATGAGATGGAGAGAAAAAATAAAGAAAAAGAGGTGGGGAATGAATAGAAAAAACCCTGAAGAAAGAAAGAAAGGAGGCCAATGTTGTGAGAATAAACAAGGCTGAATTAAATTAAAATAATGTCAGTTTTCTAACAAAAAATTGAAACCAGCTTTTGGTGCAATGGCATGGGAAAATCAGTGTGGAGATCCAAAATATAGTGTTAGAATAAACTGGCTCACCATAGATAATCCATTCAACAATCTTATTGCTTTGTCTCTTTACACATGCATATATATATACACATACATATATATATATATACACGCACGCACGTTCGCGCACACACATATATATACATATATATATTAGTGCTGTCAAGAAATTAAAATATTTAATCGCGATTAATCACATTAATGCCATAGTTAACTCACGATTAATCACGAGCAATCGCGATTAATTTTTTCTATGCTCAATATACCTTGATTTCTTTGTCCCATTAATTTTTCTCGTTTTAATGCTCTTATCAACATGGAGAAGTGCATCGGCTTGCCTTGTACAAATGTTTTTTTATTGATAACAACATTGGCATTTACTAATCAAAACAGAACAAGACAAAAAAAATGCCTATAGTGCAATTGAACGATGAACATACAAACATACTGTCTTGAACATAGCTGTCAGGCTACTGCTTCTTTGTTTTGAGCCAAACTTTGGAGACATGTTTTCTCTCTCTCTCTCTCTCTCTCTCTCTCTCTCTCTCTCTCTCTCTCTCTCTCTCCCGGGTTGCAGGGCCTTGTGATACTGAGCTTCCTTCCTGATTTGTCACTGCTTTACCTGGAGCCAGACCTTTAAATAGGAGTTGTTGAGGAGTACTACAGAGATCCTTTTAATCTGCAGTCTGCAATACAGATATTTTTCTAATTTGGTAAGAATAGGTTTATACCACATTTATCAAGAGGGTCATTTTTTGGTTACAATAAATGGACAGGAATTGGATTAAACCAAACAGCATGAAATAAAAAATAACCAAACTGAATTCAAATATAAGATATCAGAGGATTGGGATGAAGGCAGAGAGCGAGGAAAAGGAGGGGGGGTTAATAGAAAGGGATATACAGAATCAACACAATTATTATTGGTTCATTGCTGTTCCTGTTTCAGCCGTCTAGAATTAAGAAAGGGGGAAGAAGAAGGGTGTGGCCGTCTAATAGTGCTCATTGGTTTGTGCGCTGCAGGCTGCTCATTAAAGAGCTCTCCCCTGGTGATTAGGAGGTAAGGGGTTGTCTCAGTGCTTGCTAGGTAGTATATTCATTCTTCATTTATATATCGATGTGTGCATGTGCAAGCGTGAAATAAGAAACTGTCATCAGGTGTGTTTTGTGTGCCTGTGATCGTTTTCAACGGGTATACATATTTACATATGTGGGAGTGCATATATGTTTCACCACAATGACAAACAAAACCATCCCGTAAACCATGGCTGCATAAAGTCTGCAGTACAAAAAAAAATGTGCTTGTGCTACTCACAGGCAGACTTATAACATGGTTGGTATTCCTAGTAATTAATATTTAGTCTCTGCAATTTTAATCAAATCTATTACGCTGATTTGTTTATTATGCAAATAGCCTAAGTGCTGGTGTTCGAGCTCACTGCTGCTTCCCCTCACGGCCACCAGGAGAGAGTCAATGATCAGCTTCATGTTCTAGAAACAAACTCCTCTCCATATACATGCACCGGTACACCCATTTAGCAATGTTCTGCCGTAACCAGGGGTTAGTGGAGCGTGGCAAACAGCCTACTAGCCAGCATATACAAGCAGCTACAATCTCGAGATGTACCTTCAGGGAACGATTCCGTTACGAATCACGGTTTGAGCCATGATTTTAATAATGTGCTGCTACGTATTTTGTTATTGGCTACCACGGTTGGCTAACTGAAAATCATTTGATGTATCTCCAAACTAAACTCCGGGGATGTCTAGTTAATTACACCCACACAGACATGCAAGCCAAGACAAAAATGTATACACGCAAACATGCACAAACATGTAATCATACACCGTGCAAAATGCACACCAAACTGCAGCACGAAGCGGATAGAGCAAATAGAGGAAGGTGTTAAAGATGGGAAGAGGGAGGGACAGAGAGAGGGGGAGAGCAAGAGAGAGGGGAGATGGACAGAGGGGGAGAGGGGGGGAGAGAGACAGAAAGGAGGTTAGAGAGAGAGAGGGGGGGAGTGATGGGGAGAGAAAGTGAGAGAGGGGGGGAGCGAAAAAAAAGGCAGAGGCTGGACAGTGATGCATCAGGCTCCCCATTCATCTTTTCATCAGCAAGGGCAGAGCAAATGAAAGAGGAGAGAGAAATACAAATAAATGGTTATACCCAAGGGTATATTAGGGTTAAAACAATAAGAAAGAGAGGGGGGGGGGTAGCCAGCATGGATTCATAAAGGAAACATGGGAGAGTAAGAGAGGAGATGGGATAACACTATCCGATGCTGGCATGACATTAACCGAATCCCTAATGAAGGTGAGAGCAGATGATTGGCTGGGCACGTATTCCCATGAAGTCTCCCATGGCGATAGTTGCCAGGGTGACCTCAGTCTCTCAAGGACACAATCCAACTCATCTCGCATTTCTAATTGGCAGCAGGACGGCAGCCAGGAAGGGCTTCCCGTATATGGCGGCAACATACGGTATCAATCAGGGTTAAAGAGGACAGTGAGCGCAGGGTGAGGAGGGAGAGGGTACCAGCAGGCCAAAAGGAAGAGAGAGGGAGAGTGAGAGGGTAACAGCAGGCCGACGGAAGGGGAGGGAGAGAGAGAGAGAGAGAGAGAGAGAGAGAGAGAGAGAGAGAGAGAGAGAGAGAGAGAGAGAGAGAGAGAGAGAGAGAGAGGGTAACAGCAGGCCAAAGGAAGAGAGGTGGAGAGTGAGAACTGAGAAGGTAACAGCAGGCCAAAGGAAGGAGAGAGGGAGAGAGAGGGGGAGAGTGAGAGGGTAACAGCAGGCCAAAGGAAGGGAGAGGGAGAGGGTAACAGCAGGCCAAAAAGAAGAGAGGTGGAGAGTGAGAGGGTAACAGCAGGCCAAAGGAAGGAGAGAGGGATAGGGACAGTGAGAGGGTAACAGCAGGCCAAAGGAAGGAGAGAGGGAGAGAGAGAGAGGGTGAGTGAGAGGGTAACAGCAGGCCAAAGGAAGGGAGAGTGAGAGGGTAACAGCAGGCCAAAGGAAGGGTGAGAGAGAGTGAGAGGGTAACAGCAGGCCAAAGGAAGGGCGAGAGAGTGAGAGGGTAACAGCAGGCCAACGGAAGGGGAGAAGGAGAGGGAGATGGGGGGGAGCGTTGGAGGCACAGGAGGAGTAGTGATTACACAGAATGAAAAGGAGAGCAACTGGCAAATGGGAGAAGATCAATAGACATCGGAGGATAGTGGAGGAGAACGTCCACTGAAGACAAGTGAGAGTAAACCTTCTCATTGTTGCGCCATGTGTTATGCTCCTCCAGTTGAATTGTGAGTCTTCTCTCCCAGGGCTGCGTTGTTCATTTCAGATATCCCAATTTTAGGTTTTTGAACCGGGTTTTTTTCCATTAAAAAAAGAGGGCGTTTTGAGCCAATTTACAACTAAATACACACACACACAAAATATATATACACATCTCAATATATATATGTATATGTGTGTGTGTCTGTGTGTTAAATATGTTGTTTTTGCAGTACCATTGTGCTCCATAGTGGTAGAGCTCCATAGTGGTCAGGCTCCATAGTGGTAGGATGTGGCTCTATAGTGGTGTGGCTCCACAGTGGTAGAGCACAATATTGCTAGGGCTCCATAGTGGTAGGGCTCCATAGTGGTAGGCTGTGGCTCTATAGTGGTAGGATGTGGCTCCAAAGTGGTAGGGCTCGATAGTGATGGGACGTGGCTCCATAGGGGTAGGGCTCCATAGTGGTAGGCCTCCCTAGCCCTAAAACCAACAGCCAGACCAATGGATATCCTGCCTTAGCTGAATCTCTGAAAGTGTCGTCCTTTGGGGGGGACGTAAAACCGAGGTCCTGACTAAATCAGGTCATACAAGATCCCAGGGCACTTATTGCCAAGAGTAGGGGATTCCCCGGTGTCCCGGCTAAAACTATCCAACCGATTGGCTGCCGTGCATCACCAAAGTGGGTGCTACACATTGGTGGTGGTAAGTGAGGTCCCCCCCTTCACTGTAAAGAAAAAGAAAAAAATGTGCTATATGAATTCAACTAATTATTATTATTATTATTACAGCCGTAGGATGTGGCTGAATCAAACAAATTCAACATGTGAATGTCTCACTTCTTAAACCTAGAAATTGGATATTCTCTTGAATTGATCCAATTTATGTTTATTGTTAACATAATGTGTGCATTGCATTCCCTGTTGTCTATTAAATTAATGTTTTGAGTCTAATATACCCCAACAGATTTAATCTAAGGCTACGTTTACATGATGACGGTCTGAACAGAAGACGCAAAAGTGGCGTCGCGTCTTCACTTTTTATTCCGCGTTTAGATGAGCATTTTCAGGAGGAAATCTGTATGCATACGGTGACGCAAAAGCGTCTGGAATTCGATTGGGTATGCATGTCAGGCAGCTAGGTGATGCTGTGATACACTATCACACAACACCATCATGTCTGAGTGCATGCTTAGAATCTTCCTTCTCTTATCTGCGCCTCGAAAACCAAAACATAATTACAGATCCTTCTCTATTCAGTAATACTATCTGTACTGTGGCAACCCCTTTCGTCGGCGGCGGGGATTCGGGAATTAATCAATGAAGCAGGGTTGCGGTGCAACAGGTTTTATTTCCGGCCACTCACAAAAAGGGAAATCATAAACAAACTAAGGTTCTTCCGTAATCGGGAATAAGGGTGCGGGATCTCCGGATCCAGCCCTTCCTCGGGGTCGGCGGGGAAACAGCTCCCGACGCCTCCGGCTCACTCCTGGGGGGGAAACGTTCTTTAGTTAACGTCGGGTCAACAACACGTCTCTTCCCGGTCAGCCCTCCTTCCCGTCACCCCCGTCCCCAGCCCTTAAAGCTCCTCTCTCGTCCCCGTCCCCCAGGTGCCCCCGATGTCCTTGATTGCCTGGGTCCGCTTGATGCTCCCTCTAGTGCAGCTGGGTGGAGGGGGATGTATCTTCCTTCCACCCCCCGTCCACGGGGAGGGTGCTGAAGCGGCTGGCCCCTGGCCAACGGCGTGGGGTTGCCACAGTACATTTCCTGTACATTTCGTGGAAAGACTCCTGTAAGTTTATTAGAGCTGCCAGAGCAGCTTGACGGTCTGACGCATGGAAATAATCTTTCCATGCAGGGAAATTTGTTTATTTCCCTGTACTCGTGCATGTATGTGACGTAAACGCGTACGCGATGTGAGAAGATCTGAGCAGAGTTTTGCGTCTTGGCAGTGTAGACTAGGGTTGGATTTAGTGATTTGTTTCTGTGATTCAGTTCGCGTCATTCAGTTCGACAAGACAAGTTGTTCGCGAATCGTTCGTTCGTTCATTCAGTCGAGTTTCCGTTAGCGGTGAATCGAATCATGTACGGTTCTCTGAGTCAGTCAGACTCAGCCCCTCCCGCGTTTGTCGTTCAGTCGAGTTTCCGGTAGCGGTGAATCTAATCATGGAATGCACGGTTCTCAGACCCTCGTTCTCATTCTCAAACGTCAACATTACAACTTTAACCAAACGCAGCGGGATGGGAGCGTAGTTGATTATTGAAAGTTTAACATAGCAAACTACACTGAACATTTCTAAACGTCATTTGCGTCAGTAAATGCGCCGGGTATTTGTGTGACGCAGACAGATGCGCCGACATCATGTAAATAAACCGGGCACTCGCGAGGAAAGCTGGAGGTTGTAGGCCTATTGATGTTGAGTGTTACATTTCCTTGATCAAGTTTTTTTTTAAATTAATTTTTAATGTAACATTTTCTATGTTAAATGTCAAATAAATTGTTCACATTTCTAAAGGAAAGCCGGAGACTCCAGCATTAATTGTATACTTTTTCGCGGTTATTCAGCTTCTTCTCCTCCGGAAAAACACGAGTAACATGTAGGGAACATCGTATGTTCACTCAAATTTTGGGTATTTTATCCACTATATAGTGAATGAAATTTACCACTGAGAATTCGAACACCACTACAAAATGGCGAGCACCCTCTATATCCGTGATAGGGAACGATTTCGAACACAGCTAAAGACTTAAACTCATTGCTCCCACTAAAGTAGAGGAGAGCTAAAAAGGAGGCTAAACTGGCATTTTACAGATTAAGCTGTTCAAATGTATTTAAAAAAAGTTAAGCAAAAACATGCTTAGATAAAGATGTTAAAATGTGTTAAGAAATGTGTTGAAAAACGCACAAAGATGATTAGAATGTTTCAAAAATGTTAAATGTTTTAAAAATATCTTTAAAATGTTTCAAAAATATCTTTAAAATGTTTCAAAAATATGATCAGAGATATTAAAGATGTGTAAAATATGTTCAGATGTTTAAAGGACAATTCCGGTATTTTGAACATTGAGCCCCCTTTCTGGTTTGTTTATGATGAAATAGAGTGGGTGACACCGAAATTTTAACTATTAGTCCTTTCTCGGGTATTTGGCTCATTTTGAATCGCTCCTGCCTGCTTCACAATGGTTGTCTGTGTGCATACACAAACCTGTCATCCCAGCAACCCTAAACGTTCGTTTTCGAAAATGTGCAAGTAACCGAGTGGTTAGTGGCATTTGTGAAGTTTAAAAAAAAATTATCGGCGCAATATATGGTTTCTGTCGTGTTTTATTGCACATTTATCGCCAGTTGATTTCAGTTGGAAGACTCATTACTGCTCGTTGATATTACTCCGCCGAACCGGAAAGGTGGGCTGTTTACGTTGGTTTGAAGTCTTGTACCGTGACTTGAGCACCTCGGATTAGGGAAAATCATTGAAAATGGAATATGAAAGGTGGCTTCTGGAGGACGCACTCGATTTTGAGTTTGACGGCAGAGGATATCGGTATGAACCAGAATACACCCAAGAGGAGCTACGGGAGATGGAGGCCAGGGCTACGGAGGCGCCTGAAGCTCCGGCTGAAGCGGTCCCCAGGATCGCGGGAAATTGGTGGTGTGCCTGTGGGAAGTGCAGGCAGATGCCGACGGAGCACGAAAGTAGGTGCTGCACGGAGTGGGACCTTGTCGTCACAGCTGGTATGGCCAACCTCAATGTCTCGGTCGACGAGACTGTGTCGCCCTGCATCTCTCTAAATGAAGTGCGCCATCTCCTAAATAAAACCGTGCTGGAGACTTTCTTCTGGGTCCCTAAAATTAACTGGAAGAAACGCCCCACACCCGAAGGACCGAATGGCCAACTGTCAGATAGGTAAGCTACATTGATGTAATGTATTTCATATTCAGATGCCAATTTGTATAATTCGCATGTAGCTCGACTATAATGTTTTTGAAAACGGTGCCACCGTCTCATTACTAGTAGTTACTGACCCAGTCTTTGCTCTATCCATGTTTTGTTACCCTCAGTCAATACCGACTTGTGGCTTATCGAGTCATTCTGGAGTGGGCCCTCAAAGGTCAACCACTGGGACGAGGAAATCGCCTTGCATTACCCAGTTGCGTGGTGTGGGCTGTTAGGGATGCGTTCCCATCCCCCACTGGACAGTATGCTGGGTTTAATCCCAGTGAGATAGAGGAATTATTCTGAATTCATTATTTTTATTCTTATTCCAATGTATATCTTACCCTTCTGTTCCTACCTTCTGTTCCTACCTAACTGCATTGCGTTTACTTTTTAATTTCTTCTCAATAAAAAAACTTTTGTTCAAAAATCGTTGCAGTTTTATTTAGAAAGTGCACTAGTGTCTGTAGGCCTCAACATCAAGTTGAGGCCTAATGGGTAAAGGTAGACATAGGCCGACTGTATTTACAAACACATTTACAACACTACCACTTGAACACCCTACACTTCACTCTTTATTACACCTCATTACTTTATTATCATTAATGCTGCTACTTATTTATTTTTATACTTATTTATTTTTATATTTATTTTATATATTTTTTCTTGCAGCTATGTGTATGCTGAGGAACCAAGCCTAATAATTTTGCTCTTGTGTAGCCTACTGTACAATAAGGGGTAATAAAAGTGATTCTGATTCTGACATATAAACAAATTTACAATCTGGATCCTTGGTTTTCAAACATCAGTGTGGCGAGGGAATCTGGATTGATGTTTCCTGATTAGATCTTCCTTGGGGGGTCTCTCCTTAGTGGCAATGTTTGCAGGCCGCTGGACATGTGGAATGTCTTCCGGTGTTCTTTCCTCCCTTCTCTCCAACACGAGTTTCACAAGGTGTTGCGTGAAGTACTGACTAGTAGGCTCATAGATCTTCTTGGCTACCCATTCCTTGCTCTGTTTTGGGAACACCATACTGTATCTTGGAAGTCCTACACAGAGAACATTATTTCTTAGCCAAGTTGTGACAAACACATTTAGGGGCTTACTTATGAAATCTCAATACCTTCAGAAGTCTCTGTCTGCTGTCGGCCGACATTGTAATTGTTGTCCAGGATGGCTAGTTGTGTTCGGGCTACCATGGTGTCGTACCGAAAATGCAGTCGTTTCGGCAGATATTTTAGCATAACGTTGTGGTACACCTCCAAAGATCCTGTAAATTAAAGTGTTTCATTAGACATTGAGAGAGTGACTACATAGGTTGAAAAGTTGCATAGATCTGTTTCATAATGCTATATACCTGTATGTTTGAAGCGAGTCATCTGCTCAAGGTCTTTCAGAAGTCTTTTATCTTCAACAATATTCCGTAAAGACTTGAACACTTGAGACTCTGGCTGGAGCCATCGCTTTGTCCTTTGCTGATCTGGGTTGAGAGCAGGGTGAGGGCATGCCCACTTTCTTCCATCTTGCTCCCATGTGTGCTCCCCACAGATGTGGTGGAGGACTGAGGTCCACCGTCGCTTCAGTTCCTACAGAATATATTACATTTCAAGACTATTTGATAATCTTCTGACTGGATTTCAGTGCAATCTTTATACATTCTTTATGCATTGGGGTTATTACCTCAGCACTCTCACCACAAGATGAGCATGAGAACCAAAAGTGATTGAGGATCGCCCGAATCCAGCCCTGCAGGACCTGATTTTCCTTTTTGTTGGCGAGTGCTACCAGTTTTTTCTTTATGCCTGAGTAATAGTAATGAAACACATTACCACAAATGTGGGTGAGCCAAATGTGAAGGTTCTCCTTCACAGTACAAGATATGTGGTCTTGATACATGGAAGGTCTATCAGGTTATGATTTGATGAGTCATTGAGTCAATCACAATTTACATTGTTTTGATACAACTATTTACCTTTTGATACATGCCAAGGATCAAATTCATGGTGAACATTCTGGAATTCCTCCCTCATTATTTTCCGAACTGATGTGGCCCGGTCTGTAGTGATGAGGTCTATATCTACTCCTTCATTGAAAATGAGATGGTTGAGGCCCCTCCTACAGCCTTGGGACTCCATGGCAACTGAACTGCTAGCTTCCGTTACCTATTGACGAAAGAGAATAGAAATGAATGAATTAGCAATAGCAAAAAAACAAATACAATACACCCACTGAATAATGCTTTATCTATACTCTGTCACCCAGAGTATAGTTTCACAAATCGGACAAGCAGCATTTTAGTTTTACCTGTAGTAGTTGAAAGTGAATGATCTCATTACTGGATAGAAGCTGAAACGAATAGGTGGAATACTTGCAGCTGTAGCCTGTAGAATATAATAGCGTGACAACATGTGAGTCCTCCTTACTATCCAGAGGAAAACATTTCCAACAGTCTTACAATCCATACCTCCATGTTATTGTATTAAAGAAAAAAAACACACTCACCTGGTGAGTCAGACCTGGCATCTCCACACAGCTCTATGGACTCGCCTTCAGCCTTTTGTCTAATGAGTCGCCTAATGAGATTCTCATGATGATCCTTGTATGCAAAGTGTACTACTGGAATAAGGTAGTCGGATTGGATGGAGTAGTACTGCGATTTCTTCAAGAGTTGCAAGTTTAGGATGCTGGCCCACTCGTGTACTTCAGTGAAAGTTGTTCCAGAGAAAAGCGTAGCAGCAGAAACAAGCAAGTTATTCTGTGCCATTCCTCTTGCATCAGGACATGATGCCCACTTGCCATGATGACTATTCAAACATGTCCATTCAATCTTTAGTTGGCTGCCTGTAGTTGTCACTTTTTTATCAGTGATTTGTGCGGCACATATATGGCATGTTCTAAACAGTTGCATGATGCTAGACTCGTTCACAATCCATTTTCTTTCATCCCACTCCCCTTGCTCTTCTGAGGCACTTGAACTGGAGGTTTCACTTGAACTTGACTGTTGACTGAGGCTGAAGCTCATGTCTTTTGGGTCATCCTCAATGACTGAGGAAATGCTTGTGTCCATTTGAAGTATCTCAGTTTCACAATCATCTGGCTGTTGAAAAGTGAAGCAAAGGAATACTTACAATTATAGTGATAACTAGAAAATGCATTTCCTGCAGAAAATGTGCTGTAGTGCAAAGTGAGGTTGAAAATATGTTTTAATAAAGCCACATAGATTAAGACATAAAGAAACGTGTGTCTTAAATCAAGTGATGGGGTTTGAACAAAAGTTCAAAAGTCTAAATGGAGTAAACAATGTAAACATTTGAGAAAATGGAAATGGTTGAAAACAAATAGAGTGACAGCTGAATGAAAAGCGCAAAGCAAAAAAAAAAGAAATGTAAAATAAGTGTGTGTGTGTGTGTGTGTGTGTGTGTGTGTGTGTGTGTGTGTGTGTGTGTGTGTGTGTGTGTGTGTGTGTGTGTGTGTCCCAATCTGTCAGGACAAACTGCCCAATCTGGCAACACTGCTGAACGTCCGAAAATATTAAAAAAATCTGAAAAAATCTCTGCGATTCCAAGCTATTCTGAATATTTTAATATTTGAATGGAGTCTCTAGGTGAAAAATTGAGGAAGGAGATAGGTCCCAGTTTGTAGAGAAGAAAGAAAAAAAGAAAGAAAGAAAGAAAGAAAGAAGATACAATAGTTGAGCGCTGCATGCAGCACTCACCTAATCAACATTGTATCACCACAAGTAAGGCAACAATATAGTAACAATATAACTTACAGATAGTGAGAGCCTCTCCCTGATCACAGGGAAAGCAAGGTAACTGCCAGATAAGGACTTCCTTGGGGATTTATTGGATTGGTGAGGCCGTGGCTGTGGACTGGTGAGGACCAAGGATATGCTGGAGGTAGAAGGCTGGTCCACCACACCGCCAACAGCCTGTAACAAGTTGCAAAACACAACATCTCATCAACATTACTGACACAAATATTGTTGTTATGGCTCAGACTGCCATTTGAACAGTGGTTCAAGCGATTATGTTATGCATGGTCGCCTGAGTATATAATAATATAAGATATATAATATGGGCTATAGATATCTATATATTATATATCACGGCCAAAATCACGGCCGTATGATGCCCATGTCTGATCTAACCCCTGTGGATACCCCATCAGCTCTCTTTAGGAGACGTTACGATCAAAAAAACATTTTAAAAACGCTATTCTAGGTCAAAATACTAGTAGGCCTATAGACTAACTTCAGAATCATCGTCAAAAACATCAAGCAGCAACAACGAACTCGCTGTTTTGGTCCGTGTAACCTTCAGTTCGAGTCAGATGTTCAACCTAAACTAATCATAAACATAACGTTGTACATGATGTCTAGCTTACCCCGAGGTTTTCTTCGTCTAGCGTTGGTCCACAAAGCGTCGGTACAGCTGCCCTTTTCAGATGCAGTCTCTTCGGACACTCCTTTCGATGACTTGTTGATTTCAGGTAGTCCTCAGGCCGAAAGTGAAAGGCGCAAACGCGATGGTCGGCTTCCCGAAGTACATTTACTGGGGTGTTTATGTCGAACCCGAGGAATGAAAGCCACAACTTTCTGACTCTATGACTTTTAGGTGTGTTGAGAGGAAGCCGATGACAACTCCTTTTTCTAGAGATCTTCCCGCAGTTTCTGACCGCACAAATTCTTCCCATAATCGACTGCACGGTAACCACAGCTGATGCCTTGGTTTTGAACTCGACAGAAACTGAAGTTGAACGTCTTCTTCTTATTATTATTATATATTATTCTATATTATATTAGTTATATGTATATATATATATACATATAGACCTATATATATTATTATTATGCTTCTTCTTCCTCTGGAATATTGTCGTCAACAGGTTGTCGAACTATGTAACCAGCTGTGTAACCATGGTTACACAGCTGGTTACACAGCGAGCGGAAGTTTATATGCGGTTGTGAGGTATCTGAAAAAATAGTTCCAATTAGCAACTAACACGGATATAAACCATATATTGCGCCGATAATTTTTTTTTAAACTTCACAAATGCCACTAACCACTCGGTTACTTGCACATTTTCGAAAACGAACGTTTAGGGTTGCTGGGATGACAGGTTTGTGTATGCACACAGACAACCATTGTGAAGCAGGCAGGAGCGATTCAAAATGAGCCAAATACCCGAGAAAGGACTAATAGTTAAAATTTCGGTGTCACCCACTCTATTTCATCATAAACAAACCAGAAAGGGGGCTCAATGTTCAAAATACCGGAATTGTCCTTTAAGATATGATCGGAGATGATTAAAGCGAGTCAGTCAGCGACTAGTGGGTCTGGGAGGAGTCGAGTCTGAGAACGAATGAGACGAACGAGATGAACTGGACGAACGAGACGAACGTGACGAGTGAAACGAACGAGACGAACGATTCGAACGAGAGAGAGGAACCAGTTCGGTAAGTTCGTCTTAAGGATTCGTTCATTCGAACTGATTCGTTTGCGACCGAGCCTACTCTAGTGTAGACGGAATCAAAACGGCGGAATCACCACTCTCGATGGTGGTTTCAGATTTTTGCGTTTTTAAGCCCCAAAAACGCTGTCACCGTCTAAACGAAAGGCACTTCCGATAAAATATTTTGTCATTTTTACCCGCAAGCTTCCTTGTGTAAACAGGGCCTTAGGTTTATGATAAAACTGAAAGAATTGTTCTGCCATCCCAGTCGATAGTGATCTGCTTTACTGGCAGATGGTTTCCACTTGTGTCTATGTCGTATCAAAATAGAAACTACAGTGCACTGAGAAAGTACTATTTTATATTTACAATCCAATGGTCATGGTTTGTAATTCCATTCATTTTGGTGATCAACCAGAGCTGAGCACCACAATTTAGTAGGACTTGGTGTGTATGTGTGTGTGTGTGTGTGTGTGTGTTTGTTTATGCGTGTTGTAGAGTCCATAAATACAGTTGCTCAGGGTCAACCCTGAGCAATGATATATACATACATAAAAGATAAATGATACAACCTAAGAAATACAAATATACAAACCACATACATTTAAGGACAATGTAAATATATATATATAACACTGCATATACATACACACATAAGACAGCACTGTGCAAAAGTATTGTACAGTATTGTGCCAAAAGGGCAAGAATTATAGTCCTTGTTTGAGGTCAGAGATTACAGAGAGGGGGTGTCTGACTTTCTAAGGGAGGCGTTGTAAAGTTTAATGGCCACAGGCAGGAATGATTTCCTGTGGCGCTCAGCGGTGCATCTGGGTGAGAGGAATCTTCTGCTGAAGGTGCTCCTCTGCTGGGCCAGTGTGTCGTAGAGAGGGTGTGAGACATTGTCCAAGATGGACTGAAGCCTGGACAGCATCCTCCTCTCTGCCACGGTCGTCAGGGTGTCCAGTTCCTCCCCCACAACATCACCGGCCCTCCTGATCAGTTTGTCGAGTCTGTTGTTGTCTGCAACCTTCATCCCACTGCCCCAGCATGTGACAGCGAAGAAGATTGCACTGGCTACAACAGACTCATATAACATCCTCAGCATCGTCCGGCAGATGTTAAAGGACCTCGGCCTCCTGAGGAAAAAGAGTCTGCTTTGGCCTTTTTTGTAGACAGCCTCTGCATTTCTACTCCAATTTATTATTAAAATACATCCCCAGGTACTTGTATTCCTCAACAGTTTCCACAGAGACCCCCTGTATGGAAACAGGGGTCACTGGTGTTTTCTCCCTTCTCAGATCCACAATGAGCTCCTTTGTCTTTGTCACGTTGAGCTGTAGGTGATTAAGCTCACTCCAAGTGACAAAGTTGTCCACAACAGTCCTGTATTCACGGTCATCCCCCTTTTCAATGCAGCCAACTATTGCTGAGTCATCAGAAAACTTCTGAAGGTGGCAGGACTCAGTGCAATAGTTAAAGTCTGAGGTGAAAAGGGTGAAGAGGAAGGGAGAGAGGACAGTCCCCTGTGGGGCCCCAGTGTTGCTGATCACCTTGTCAGACACACAGTTCTGTAGGCGTACGTACTGTGGTCTGCCCGTCAGGTAATCAACAATCCAGGACATGATGGGGGCCTCCACCTCCTTCGCAGTCATCTTCTCAGCCAGTAGAGCCGGACGGATGATGTTGAAGCCACTGGAGAAGTCAAAGAACATGACTCTCACAGTGCTTGCCGGCTTGTCCAGATGAGTGTAGACTCTGTTCAGCAGGTAGATGATGCCGTCCTCAACTCCCGGGCGGGTAGGCGAACTATAGTGGATCAGTGAAGGGCCTGACCATAGGCCTTAGCTGCTCCAGGATGAGCCTCTCAAGGGTCTTCATGACGTAGGACGTCAGGGCCACCGGTCTGTAGTCCTGAGGGGTGCGGCTTCTTAGGTACAGGAACGAGGCAGGACGTCTTCCACAGCACGGGGACCCTCTGGAGGTGCAGGCTCAGGCTGAAGACCTGACACAGTACTCCATATAGCTGGGGGGCACAGGCTTTAAACACCCTGGGAAACACACCATCGGGGCCTGTCTTGTTAGCTGTCTTCTCACCAGGTCAAGCATGAAGGACACTGTGGAGGTGACAGTTGGGGGAGGGGTGAGGTCCTCGGGTTGTAGAGGACATGATGCAGAGCAGGGGGGAGGGGTGGAGTAGGTAGGTGTGAATTGAGGTGTCGAGGGGCAGACAAGAGGTCTGTAAGAAGAAGGAGTAAGGGGTGGTGGAGTGGCAGTAGGTGTTGGGCAGCCAGCAGAAGAGTCTTGTGGGGGAGGGGCCGCAGTATCAAACCTTTTGAAAAATAGGTTCAGTTCATTGGCTCGGTCCACATGGCCCTCCAACCCCATGCCACCAGTCTTCTGGAACCCAGTGATGTTTCTCAGACCACTCCTCACATCCCTCGTGTTGTTATGCTTGAGTTTATTCTCCAGCTTTCTCCTGTATCTGCCTTTTGCCTCCCTGATTGCAAGTTTGAGTACCCCATGTACTCTCCCCACCTCATCACGGTTGCCATCTCTGAACGCCCCCTTCTTTTCTTTCAGGATGGCCTTAATGTCCTTGGTGATCCACGGCTTATTGTTGGCATAACAGGTAACAGTCCGAGCAGGCACATTGCAGTCCACACAGAAGTTGATATAGTCCATGATGCACTCTGTCAGCCCATCAATGTCCTCTCCGTGGGGCTCACAGAGTGCAGGCCAGTCATGGGCCTTTCACACCGCCGCAAAATCTGAGCCCGTTCCGGGCTAGCTATGGCCAGGGTTTTGGTTTCACAACGCCAGAGAACCGGCACCGGCCTCTAAAAATCAGTTCAACTCCAGCCCCAGGATTGAGCTGGGCTAGAACGAGAACTGCTTTTACGCCAAGGGCAGGGGGCGGGGTTATCCTTACCTTCATAAACAGGTAGACCAACGAAGACCGGCATTTTTAAAACACTGAAGTAAACAATGGACGTGAATCCGAGTCATTTTTTGGTTTTTGAAATTGAAAAAGGGCAAAAGGAATAAACAAATAAACAGCATTTTTCTGTTTTCTAAATCAAAACGGGAAAACTGAATAATCAAGTTGCTTGTTTTGTTTGCGTGATATTTAGATAAAAAAACCGCAATGAATGCCAGGAAAAGGGCACGTGGTTTAAAAAAAATATACATAAAAGACGTTTCAAACGTTCTATCGAGTCTCACGCATTCTACAATGGCCAGCGTGGGAGCCGGCGAGTCTGCGAGTGGACGATCTGAAACTAAATCGGAAACTAGATTTTTTCTTCGAGGGTTTTGCTCCACACAGAACCTCCTCACCGTCATAACGGAGCACTTCGGGACACCAGATTGCTTTTGAACGGTCCTGATCACGTCTAGTGTCTTTCCAGTGTCAAATAGTTAAACACGTTTTCTGCGTGTGGGATTCTAACTCCATAGGAGGCGGTTACAAAAGCGGCTGTTGACCAGGAAGCGGTTGCCGCCCAAGTGAACATGCACAGATTTTGCCCGACTGCTCGGCTTCCCCCGTGTTGAAACTTTCGGTGGCAGCCGCCCGGCGGCAGCAGCAACGGCAGCCACTTTTGAAAACGCCTGGGGTCTCGTTTATAAAACTGTGCGTGGGATCGTTACTAAAAGTGTACGTACGCCCAAAAGCCAAGTTTTGCATTTGCCAAAAAATATTCAGACTTATAATACCCTGCGTACGCACACCTCTAAGCAATCTTTGCTTTATAAATCACAGAGTTCCTACAAGTGTGCGCAGCTGATTCAGCTTCAATTTCCGCCCTGTACACGCCCCTTTTTAACCATAAATGGTCAATTCAAACAATGGCAGAAGGACTGAGAAAAGCAAAGAAGTGAAATTTCACGGAGGTTGAGGTGGAGACACGTGTGGGTGAGGTAGAGGCCCGAAAAGTAGTTTTGTTCGGCGGTCACGGGATTGGGATCACTAACAACAAAAAGCAGAGTGAGTGGCAACATGTTGCTGCAGCAGTGAACTCTGTCATTGGCATGGAGCGCACAGTACCAGGATTAAAAATACGTTATAGTAGCTAACGTGAACTTTAGCTACTAACCTAGCACGAACAAACTGCACAGAGAGCTAAGATGCGTTGGTTAGCATAGCTGAAAACATTAAAATGAGCACCAAATCCAAGTGTGATAGGGCTCATTTGAGTACAAAACATTGTACAGTTTACATAGAGTACTCTACGAGCCTATGGATAAACATGAATGCATGAGCACCAAGAAACAAACTGGTGCTCCTGTGAGAACCAGATCAAAATTGTTACGTGCACCCCTGGCCATTTCCGTGTTACAAAACAACACAGACAGAGACACAGCTGCTGTGTTAGGCTAGCCATGATGATCAAATGCATTGTTGGACATAACCTTACTTTTAAAAGTAGTCACGATAGCATTCAAATAAACTAATCATAGCATAGCACTGCAATGAGGTTAAGAGTAGATTTAAAATGCCCCACTGTCATAGCTGTTGTTCTAATATGCATTGCTTTTGTGTTTTCTAGGACAAAGCAAAGAACCTTGCCGTCCTACCTTGGGAAAGAGACACAATGCACTCCACAGAAGGCAGCTGAACTGAGAAAAAGATCTTGAGAGTAAGTAATTATTAGCTCACTGTTGTTTGCTTTGAGCATCTTTTAGGATGGAAAGGCTGTGTCCATTCTTTGTGTCCTATATTTATTAGCTAGGTTATGGGTGTTTCTTCAGTTAACTTGGCCCTTTTCTTTGTGTCCTTGTTTGGATTGTCTAATAATTAATCTTCTTACATTGTAAGCAACATATGGCTCTATGAAAGGTGCTATGTTCATGTTGTTATTAATAATGATTTTCTTTGTCTTACAGGTGATCGTCAAAGACATGAGGCCTTTGTCCCTTGTTGAAGGGACAAAGGAGCCTTCATAGACATGATCGAATATGCCTGCCCAGGCTTCCAATGTCCCTCCAGGTGGTGGTTCACAAAGCAGTTGGAGAAGGCATATCAACATACTCTTGAAGATCTGAAGAAAGATCTAAAGAAGAAGTCCTCAAAAATCACACTCACCACAGATGCCTGGACAAGTATTGCCACAGAGGTATACCTCGGAGTGACCTGCCACTACATCAACGACAACTGGGAGATGGTCTCATTTGTTTTGTGCACGAAGCCCCTTGTGGACCGACACACTGCAGAAAACATTGCTCGCTGGATTGAAAAGGTTGCAGAGAAGTTTGACTTCTCTCTCCTTGATGATGTCCAGGCGATTGTCCACGATAATGCAGCTAATGTGGTCAAAGCCCTTAGAATCCTTGAAGAGAGGCATGGCGTTGCCTCACTTCGATGTGCTGGCCATACCACCCAGTTGATCGTCAACCGTGCTCTGAAAGAGCCCCGCATCAACAAGGCACTTGGGGCAGCAAGGAGCCTCGCCGGGTACTTCCATAGCAGCGATTTTGCCACCCTGAAGTTGAAACTCAAACAAGAGCAAATGGGCACAGCTGAACACAAGTTGACCCAGGATGTAGCTGTTAGATGGAATAGTTCTTACTATATGATCAAACGCCTCCTTGAGCAGCGGTGGCCTGTAACCGCAACCCTCTCCGACCCAGAGGTCACCAATGCAGCAAAGCACTACCTGGATATGAAAGCTGACCAGTGGAGCCTCCTGGAGGAGCTACAGCAAGCACTTGAGCCCTTTGAGCAAGCCACCGTCTTCCTGAGTGGAGAAGCATACGTCACAGTCTCTGTTCTGCCTCCGCTGGTGAAAGCCCTACAGAAGTTCACGCAGACAGTCTTTGAGTCCGCTCCCGTCACCACCTTATAAACAGCAGCCGCAGCAGAGATTGCTTCAAGGTTAGTTTGATTATCCAGCTCTTTAAATCTCTTATAGTGAACTAACTGAATAATTGAATTAAGCTTTCCCAGTTTGCATTCTTCAATGTTTTCCCATTGGCATTCTATCATGTAGAGCTATTGATTCTACTGTTATCTTTCTCTCTAAGCACCTTGAATTTCTTTGATCATAAGTGTGCAAATCAAATCCATTATTTTTCAGATGGAAGATTGAGACTACATATAATGAAGAAGGGAAAAATGTGTGCATCTTCGCCGCGGCCCTTGATCCGAGATTCCGAAAACTCAAGTTCCTGTCCACAGAAGACATCCTGAAGGTGAAAATCAAACTTCAGACCCTTGCACTTGAAGCCAGACGAGTGCAAGTGAGGAAACAACCACAAATACAAGTTGTTCATTCTGTTTTATTACATTGTTTACTACCAGTTGGTCAATTGCTTATGAATTACAGTTTTTATACGGCGTTGCTGAAGTTATCATTAATATTGCTCCGGAAACCAACTTTGGTAATCGGATTATTTCATAATATCCTTACTGCTGTTATAGCTTGAATCCTGTTTGTTTCAGCGCCTTGTTTAAAGGCTTTGGAAAATATGTGTTTGAATACTGCATCGTTTCTGATATTAGTTAGACTATGAATAACTTGTCACAGATATTCGTCACTTTGACTTAGCATTAGTGAGAAAAAATCAGAATGAAAATTCTTGCAAATTGTAAGCAAACTAGTGAATTGAACAGTGAGCTTAACATTTTTTGTTTCAACCAAAAATGTTTTGAGTGGTGGGGACCTGTAAGATGTAATCATCAAACACAAACTCTGCAAGCAGTAGTAAAATGTAAAAAGGATTCTGTAAGGCTACAAATCAACACTGAACACAGGAACAGGAAACAAGGCATAGTCCACCACATGCAGGAGTTAGTTTCTGGCCCAAGATCTTTGCCCACTCCATAGAAAATTCTGCTATTACATAGTAGGACTGCTGGATACTAAATTACCAAGATAATTACAAACATGCTCAGTTCAAATATGCATGGTGCATTTCTAAGAAGTGAATCACTTTTTAAAGTATTGTAAATTAGTACTCTACATATCCTGGATGAAATGTTGAACATGACTCTCCTAATGCTACAAGAATTGCTAACTTACCATTTGCAAAAATATAATGATTATGTCTTCATCGAAGATGCAACATGCATGGAGTTTTCTAAAGAGAGATGCTCCATATTATGCTGAACTGCTCGCCGTTGGACTTCGTCCATACCATCTGCCTATGGTAGATGGTACCATAGGCAGATGGTATCTCCCGCCATCTGCGGGAGATCCCGCATGTTATCATTGTTGCACTGTACATCCCTCCCTCTACAACCCAACATCTGCCTGCAGCATCATCCACACCACCATCTCCAAACTCCAGACTCAACACCACAGTGCCCTCATCATCAAGTCGGGAGACTTTAACCACGTCACCTTGGATAGAGTTCTGCCGACCTTCAAACAATACGTGAGCTGTCATACCAGAGAGGAGAGGACCCTGGACCTGATGTTAACATCAAGGATGCATACATCTCCTCTTCTCTCCCCCCTTTGGGCAGGTCAGATCATAACCTGGTTCTCCTCAAACCCTGCTATATGCCTCTTTTGAAGAGGAAGCCTACGACCACAAGGGCTGTGAGGAGGTGGTCGGGGGAGGCTTATGAGGCACTGCAGGGCTGCTTTGAGGTTACTGATGGGCCTATCACACCAAAAACAACCAAGAAGCAGTTCCGGGCTGTTGCTAGGGCCAGTTCCAAACAGGTTCCAGCCTTATAATAATAAGAAGAACCCTCGAGTCAGTTTCAAACATAACAACAACAATTTTGTCTTCACGTCAATCCGTGTATGGTTCGTTCTTTGAATATTCAGATTTAAAACAAAATCAGAAAAAACAATTAACAGCTTTTTCTTTTTTCTGATTTGGTTTTGAAGCCGAAAAAGGGCAAAAGGAATATACAAATAAAGTGTATTTTTCTGTTTAAATCAAAACGGGAAAACTGAATAATCCAGTTGCTTGTTTTGTTTGCGTGATATTTAGATAAAACCGCAATGAATGCCGGGAAAAGGGCACGCGGATTAAAAAGAAATACATATAAAGACGTTTCAAACGTTCCTTCGAGTCTCTCGCATTCTACAATGGCTAGCTTTATTGTTTTCCGTGGGAGCCGGCGACTTTGTCTGCGAGTGGACGATCTGCAACTAAATCGGAAACTAGATTTCTTCATCGAAGGTTTTGCTCCAAACAGAACCTCCTCACCGTCATAACGGAGCACTTCGGGGCACCAGATTGCTCTTGAGCGGTACTGATCGCGTCCAGTGTCTTTACAGTGTCAAATAGTTCACAAATAAAATCACCATAAGGTTCGAGTGCAGAAAGCAAGGAGAGTGGGAACAGGCGCGGCGCCAGGATTTCAATTTCGGATGGGCCAGAGTAATTTAGGATGGGCCACTATTTGTATCAACGTTATTCACGATCAAATATAAACAGCAACAACATCCGGAACGTCTAGTTTTTCAGTTCACAAGATCATAATCATGAAACGTGTTCGCACTTTGGTTAAATAATTTATAATTTAACTTAAACTACATGTAAATCCTGATGGCATGCTTAGGTTTAACGTTACTGAACTGGACGTTACCCACCCGGAAATAAGTTATTGTGATGTCACGCTGAACGGAAAAATAATACTTACCGTACTAACGTACATAGATTTGGAAATGATCCCGGACTGACTTGTGTGTGTGTTTATATTGCATTCCGCTGTAGACGAGCTTTGACAGCGCGGTGCGCCGCTCTCTCCCGTTAAGAGTGAATGTCGCTCACCCAGCGGGCCTCTCCCTTGTAAATGCATAGACCACTTATTTTTAACATAGGATTTTTTATGAAAGTAACCCAATGAAATATCTCAACATTTTGTAAGTTATTTGGCCTGAAACGCTAGCTTAGAAGATAAAAACATCAGACAAGCGGCAGCATGAAAGCAGGAAAAAAAACAGTGCTTACAATATTGAATTAGCTGTAAACAATAGGCAAGTAACAAGTCTTCTCCCATCTTTCTCTGACCATCTCTATAGGAGCAGTCTACGGGGTTTGCTTTTGAATACATCAATAATTTCATCATAGTCCAAAGTGACTGTAATATCCCTTTCAAATGTTAACAGACAGAGTGAGTTCAGGCGAGTGGTGAGCATTGAGCTCCTTTGGCAGTTTTTATTCTCTTGACGCTGGAGAAGACGCGTTCAACTGTACATGACGTCATAGGTATCAGTGCTTTTAAGAAGCTATGAATATGAGGGAAGACTTCCTCACTACATATGTCCATCACATCTAAAAGAGTTTTAAAAGTTTCTCCTCTTGCTCTCTTCCTTGCGGCGTGCTGGAGAAACACTGAAAGCTCTGACTCTGTCACGCTTACATGGAAAAACTTCCCTGCATCATTGAGATGTTTTGTCATGTCTGACAAGCTGCCCTCACAAGAAGTTGCCAATAGAGTTCCTGCTGCTTTCATGAGTCCGTATGAGTCGTCATGGAACCCGAGTTCATTCATCTGGCAGTCTATTATTTGGTTTAATATCGCTTGCAAGTCATCGTCACTCCTCACTCTCGTAGATTTTCCCAGTGACATAGTAACTACACTTTCCCGAAATCGACTCGGGAGCTTTCGTGAGCGGGACGGCAAAGATATATCCCAACTGTCAATATCATTATCTCCCATGATCTTATTCGTAATTGCCAGCATCTTCAAGAATTCACTGTCGCTGGTGCGGATGTCTGTCAGTGACTGTTTAAGGTTTTCAATCAAATCCACCGTGTCTGTAACTGATACATTGATGGACTGAAGGCCTTTGGTTGCAAAGTCTGATTTGCTGAATAGTTCTTTAAAGAGTACAAGGAGAAATATGAATTTCTTGGTTCGCATCTGTTGTAATAATGACTGCGCATCAATTTGACTCTGTCCTCCCTCTTCTGCATATCCCGATAGTACTTCAATAATTACGTCATAGAGTGTGGACACTTTACTCACTGCTGTTGATCTGGAACTCCACCTTGTGTCACATCCTCGCTCCAATTCCAGTGGTCTCCGATCAGGATGCATCTCTTTTTGTGCGCCGAGGAAGCGCGCGTGCCGTTGACTGCCACCCATGAAAGTGTGCAGAGAGTTCAGGGTATCAAAAAAAGTTGATGCATCAGACGATGTCCATGCGACAGATGCCAGCACCAGATTCAGTCTATGAGAGTGGCAGTGCACATAGATTGCATTTTGAAAGGTGCTCCTGAGGATGGCTTGAACACCCCCCTTATGTCCAGCCATAACAGACGCGCCATCAAATCCGAATCCCACACAGAGGTTTGGGTCCAACTCAACAGGTGCCACAACTTCCATTATTTTTTTGGAAATGGCTTCAGCTGTCATTTCTTCTGTATCCACAAGGCCGATTGCTCGTTCCCTCACCGATCCCATGTACACATATCTTAAACAGACGGCCACCAGCTCTTTTTTAGATACGTCCTTACATTCATCGGCTAGTATTGCATAGAAAGTTCCTTCTGATCCATGCAGTTCCTTTTTCATGCGTCGCAACAGCAGAGTGGATGCTGCATTTAGCAAGTCATTTTGAATGTCATGGCATTTTTGCATTGTTCGGAATGCCATCCAGTCGCCTTTGTATATCTGGATTGTGTCTGCAAACGAGTTTAAACAACTCAAGGAAATTACCGGCATTTTTCACCTCATCTTCATGTTCACGGAATCCGCGTAGAGGTATCTCTTGCTTTGCACATGTAAGCACAATGTCAAGTACTACTTTTATGTGCTCCCGATTTCTTTCTATAACCTCACTTTGCCGGCCATCTGTGTTGAGGAGCTGATGGATGATTGTGCCACGATCAGACATGTTACATTCTCTGTAATTATTATATTTCTCCACAGCTGTCTGGTGAGCTCTGCTGCTATCATGTTTATAACAAGCTGTATTCATATGCTTCCAATCCTTATATCCATCACGTCTGAATTTTTCTTCCCCGCCACTCTCTCCAAAATGCCGACACATTTTACAAAAGACGGAGTCCTTGACAACAGTCTTTATTATTAATGTAGATGTTAATTTGAATAATGAAAAATAATTTAATAATCACGCTGTCATTTAGGGCGGGCCAGTTGTACAAGTGGGTGGGCCCAGGCCCGTCAGGCCCACCCATGACGCCGCGCCTGAGTGGGAATAAGAGCGTCACTCGCTGGTTCTTTCTTTCTTCATACAAACGTTAATTCTAAATAGCATTTTACACAGTAGCCATTGATAGGAAATGCTCAAAGGCAAATCAACATCATTAAACACTGATTAAGATTCTTTGGAGAAAAAAAGATCGTCCTGGCGGCCTTAAACTGACTCAACAGTGCCACCTGCTTTGTGTAGTGTGAATCACAGGACATTTGTTTGTCACGTGACTTTTGGCACAAATTTTCCGCCTTGCTGATCCACACACAAATGCCTTCAGATCCACACACAACTTTCGGTTTTCCGTACTTGTAGATTTGTTTTTTGTACTTGAAGGATTTTTTTTTGTACTTGAAGATTTTAGTTTGTACTATTTGTTTGATAGGTACATTCATATGAAGGTATTATTTTAGCAAAAAAAAGTCTTTAGCACCTGTAACTGCAGAATTTGAATGCGTACACTAAAGTCACAGTAAATTTGAAGTCGTATATATTTATTTTGCATGTGTACTCTAAAGTCACAAATGTGTAACAGTACATTTGTAGTCGTAAATATTTTTGATACCATTGTAAACACAAAATAGGGTCTACGAGTCAACATTTAACATTAACATTTCTGAACTTATGTTATGGCGACCATTAAAATACATTGAAGGACATTTGCGGCATGTTAATGAAATACTTTGGGGGGAATTCACTTGAACTAAGTCATTTCATTTAACATAATGTAGGATACCCACCTCCGTTCAGTAGGACGCCCTCTTCACTTCTCCAGAAAGAAACGTATCCCGCGCTGAGTATGCTGCGATCTTTATAGCTCCATGGCTGGCACGCGGTGGGTCCCAGTGTAATTTGAGAAATGCATCCCTGCCGGCGATTTTCATTGGATTAGGAAATTATGGGCGGGACTATTATGTCCCGCTCACGGACGTTCTGGCATCTACGGATACAAATACTTTTGCTACACATTTACCACCTAGACGTGGTGCAAAACAACCTGCAAAAAAACCACAGCTGAGACTTGCAGGAGCAGATTCGAGCAGTTGTAAAATGGATTTGTGCTCGCTCATTAAAATGCTGAATTAACATAGCTTTCACAGATGTGCAACTTCTGATGCATTAGTTCAAATTTGGGTTTACGAATGCACACCTTTTGGGCATGTTCTCAGATTATGAAACACGGGTGTGCGAATGTGTTTTGCACCAACTGCGCTGCAATAATTGTAGCAAAAGGATTTGTGCACCTGTAACACAGATTTGCGTACTCGTAGACCCTATTTTGTGTTTACAATGGTATAAAAAATATTTACGACTACAAATGTACTGTTACACATTTGTGACTTTAGAGTACACATGCAAAATAAATATATACGACTTCAAATTGACTGTGACTTTAGTGTACGCATTCAAATTCTGCAGTTACAGGTGCTAAGACTTTTGCTACAATAATACCTTCATACATTCAGGACCGTCGCTATGGGCGGGCCATAGGGGGCCGGGCCTGCCCCCCACAATGCTTGTGCCCCCCCACTTGAGGCACAGATCGACTTTTGCGGACTATTAAATCTGCTGGCCACGTAGGCTTACGTCAATGTAGCTGCTAACAGTTACCGCGCATTTTTGAAAAGTGAAGCTGGATGAGTTTTCGCTAGCTTACTTTCATTTCTAGTTCATCATCATGGATATTCGTAAGTGGTTGAAAAGCCCACCAACAGTCTAATATCAGTTTGATAATTTCCTGGACCCATCAAAGGTAACCCCTCTCCTGCTATCAGCTGGAACCGATGTGGCTGAATCTGAATATACTGTGGCTCGTGAGTTCCTGGTTAAGACAATTAATGACACCCTGATTCCCCCCCAAGACGGAAAATGTACAATAGCAAACATCCTTAGCACATTCAACTGTGCACTCCAGGCTATGCCGACTGTTCTCACAGCCTACACCTTGCCCTAACTTTAGGAGCTTCCACAGCAATGTGTGAAAACTCATTTTCCACGTTGGAAAACGTCTTCTCAGAGCATCGGCGCGGTATGCTGCACAGACGCAACGCCCAGCTGATTCAGCTTGCTTTTGAAAAGGACCTGACTCACAAGTTTACGTCTGAGTGGAAGGATATGTTGATGAGGAGGTTCAGCTCGGAGAAACGCCGCCTCCTGCTGAGGACAGGGAGGGAGGGAGGACAGCGCTGACTCCACTCAAAGTAAGCTACCGCGTGTGTATGTGTGTGTGTGTGTGTGTGTGTGTCTAATGGCAATGCATATCTCTCTGTTAACTGAATTTACACCTAATGGGCCCTATTTTAACGGTCTGAAACGCAAGTGGGAAGCGCAAAGCGCAAGTAGCTTTGTGGACGGTTCTACGGCGCTATCGCTATTTTACAGGCGGATAAATGACACATGCGCCGCGGCGCAAGTGTCAAAAGGGTTGGTCTGAAGCAGCCTAATTACCCGTAGGTGTGGTTTGGGCGTAACGTGCGATGAACCAATCAGAGCGTTTTCTCGCATCGCCTTTAAGAGCGATCGGCGCTTGTTCCATGGCGGATTGCTATTATGATGGCGTATTTGCCAGGCGCACGCCAAGAAAGGTTCAGAGGAGTGAGAAAATAATTTATTTTTCGGCTAAATCTCCTTCAAATCTTTGCAACTTTTCATTTTTCGTTTTGTATTATTTTTTTTCATTTACGCCTACGAACATTTGGACAAGTCGAATAAAAAATGTTTCAAGGACATTCCGATGTTTTGGGCTCACTTTCTCTGAATCACAAGGTTATGAATGCATGGTAATAATTGTACAATGTAGGTAAACAATAGAGCGGAGATGTCATTAGTTTGCATACCTCATTATATACGATGCAGCTCCTCTTCCGTGCTGCTGCTTGGGCATTTGGACGTAATGGCATCGGCACATGCAGTTCAGCATCACGTGTCCCTAAATCCTCTAATCTATCCTCATTAATGTCATCGACACATCCATGATTCATGGCAATGTTGTGTAAAACACAACATGCCACAAAGAATGCTGCGACTTTTTGAGGACCATACTGTAAAGTACCACCTGACCTATCCAAACACCTTAAGCGCATTTTCAGTATTCCGAATGTACGTTCAATTACACTGCGTGTTTGTGTGTGTTTCCTGTTGAATACAATTTCGCGCACTGCTGGCATAAGAAATGGGGTCATGAGCCATGTCTTCAACGGATAGCCGTTGTCCCCTAACAGCCACCCATCCAAGGGAGGATTCCCCTCGAATATGGCAGGAATGGTCGAGTTTGCCAATATGAAAGAGTCATGGCTTGAGCCAGGGTAATTAGCAAAGACATGATTTATTCTACAATTAGCATCGGAAATGACTTGGATATTAATCGAATGAGTTCCCTACCGGTTTATGCAAGGGCGTCAGTTTGTTTTTAGAAGTGGTGGGGTCAATAACCATAAGCTTGAGTGTGGTTTGAAAAGTGCTGGGTACCCTTATGTAAGCTATTCATCCATTCAACGCTGCATTACTATATGCTCTACAGTGTATTGTCAGGTGTTGAAAATCCTATTCAAACAATAAAAGTTGAAAACCACAGTTTGTGTTTTGGCTTGTTTTGCAAAACGGCGTTGGAAACACCAGGGTATTGGCTCGGGATATGTAATACTAATACACACAGGAAAAAGAACAGTGTTGGCAATTTAACACTTATCTTGACATCAACAAAGTTTACCAGACAAACAATGCCAGACTGTAAGGGGGGTACGAAATTAAACAAGGTACTGAGCATCAGCCTTTTGAGGACGAGCAAGGGCTGCTGGTAGCATATGTTATACTGCATTAAAAAAAGAAGAAAAAGAGAAGCGCCCAGAGGAGAATTACATCTGCCAAATCCTGACCACCAGTAAACACTTGCGAAGGACCAATGTAGACTTCACTCGTTACAACATCACAAGCAAATTGCCCGCAAATAAAATCCCCTACAGTTTAGGATAATCACACAGGTTGTGCGAGAACATATTAATGTTAGGATAGGCCTACCAGGCTCCAAGTCGTCACATATCTCAATCAGACCAAAAAAAGTATAACCACATTGGCATAGCATTCGCACTGTGTGTAGCTGCTACTAGCTGCAATCTATATATACAATGCATACTAGCTGGAGCACCAACCAGAATCAGATCACAATCGCTTAGGACCGTGGGTAACCTTTGGCCAGGTCATCATGAGCAAACAGAACCAGCAGCAAAGTTTACGTAAACCAATTTCTTACCTTATGTGGCCCTCCACATGCAGGCTAGATGATGTATCCATATCGTTATCCAGTGTCACAAACATGCTTTTTATAGGAAGCAAAAGGACCGGCTATTTTCTGAATAAAAATGACAATTTTGTCTTGAAACTCTTCCAGTGCGTTCACACCAAACGCAATGGGGCTACAAGATCCCATACAAAGTGAACGTATAGACGCGCATCGGGCCAATTTTTTTGATATGTCACAAATCCTCGTGAACGCGCTCGCCTGTGCACGGCGACAGTGTGGCGCGACAAATTTGCTTCAATATTTCAAAGTTTAAATATTGAAACTTTGACACAAATTTTGCGTGATGACAGCCAATCAGCGTTCAACAACATGGCCACTGAGTGACATGTGTAACGTAACAGCCAATCAGCGTTCAACCGTCAAACTAAGTCCGGGGTGAACTGCAGCATGGAGGAGAAAGTGAATGTTGCCGTTTGCGACTCTCGGAGCTCTATATATAATAGTATATAATATAATATAATTGTATGCATAATATCACGGCCATAAGCTCTGTGCGCCTCCGGATGGCCGTAGCGCGGGGAGCTCATAGGGATTGGGTTTCTCGGGAGTCGGGTGTTTGTTTACCGGCGTTGCTATGGGTTCCTGTCTTCTGTGTAGCAAAGGGTTTATTAGGTAGGCCTATCTAATAAATGATGTCTTCGTGAGCGCCTATCGCATGATTTTAGACTCTACGATTTCGGTTGAGTATGTGGGGATTTTTTCAGTCGCAATTGGTTTGCACATTTTTAAAAGTGGTGGGGACAAAATTCGTATTTCAAATAGTGGGGGGGACATGTCCCCCCCCGTCCCCCCCGTAATCGACGCCTATGGGTTTATGTATATGAGTGCGTTTACTGATGGGGCACGTAGCTGCACATGGGTGCAGTCTATAGCACCAAGGATGCCAGGGAACCCACTTGGTCCAAAACTCCTGCTTTGTTCTTTCCTGGCTGTCTGGTGTAACGGGGAATTTGATGTATTCCCCAGCATGTCGGACTAGACCTGACGGAACTGTATGTATAGCCAAACTTATTGCCGATTGTGAAATGCGTCCAATAGAAGGGGATGCTGGAACGACCCAGATGCATAGAAATACAGTGCCGCTGTAACTTTCACTGCAACGGGGAGGGCATAGGGACAGCGTGCATCAGTCCCCAGCTCATCTGCCAGGAGATGGCAGATATCTGTGACAGCCTGACGGGTCAGGCGTAGCTTACGCCTGCATTCCTCCTCACTCAGGGAGAGATAGGTGTGTCTGGGCCGGTAGACCCTCTCCCCCCGGCGTCTGATTCTCGGTCCCAAGACGTATTCCATTCCACTGTGCAATAGAAAAATTATGAGCAACCTCAACTTGACTGGTATGCAGAGTAAGGTTTTAAATGGACTTACAGAAGGTGATTTCGCAGTCTTCAGAATTGTGGTTCCTGATTCTTGACGGACAACCCACTTTGACAGGTGTCCTTATATAGCCTACATATGTCTCTTGCCACTATTGGTCAACCAGGTTAATTTGATCCGTCATTACGCCTGCTACAATTCGCGTGAATAATTTGGGTAAATGTGTACGCTAGATTTAAGCCTATTTATTTTATCTTTATGGACACCACAATAATTTTCCTTGTGTGGTAATATTTTATTTTCCTTGTAATTATGTATGGTTTGCAAAAATGGGAACTGCTGTCCGTGTAGATGAGAGAAGCAAAGTGTATGCGCGAGGTGCACAAGCAATCCGTATGCATCGCATGCGCATGCATGCATCGCATGCGCATGCATGCATGCGCCCTTAAAATAGCATCTGAACAACGCGCCACTGACTTTAAACCAGGTATTTCCTGGTCAGTAGCGCAGTGGTATTCAGAAACGGCAAAATACCGTTTGCGCCAGAACACGCCTCCTCCTTCCGCCGAACCTCCCCTTGGGGCGCATGATCAATCCCTAATTTACCGGCGAGTGGCGGTGGTGAGAAAAGAACGCTCTGCGCCAGTTGTAAACTAGCAACGACACATGCGCCAGTGACTAAGTCACTTGCCCCGGATGCAAGATAGGGCCCAATATGTTGCATAGTCCAGTGTTTTATAGATATATAGGCCTATTGATAGCATTGCTTCTATGTAATCTATTGCTTTAAATTATGAGGAATGATGTGATTAGGTGGGCTATAGGCTACCTGGTCATATCGCTGTTGGTTATGTTTAACGTGATGATAATGTTCTGCGCGAATAGAGGAAATATATGTACTTTAGGCTAATAATAATTGTGCCCCCCTATGCATTTCATATGCCACCCTTAAAGGAGCATTGAATCGGTGGAGGCATGAATATGTATTGAAATTAGGTCCTATATGTAGTCGAATAATAAAATAAAATTCTAATTGGATGCCGTCTTGAACGAGAAACTTTTTGGCGCTTGTGGATTGAAGACAACAACTCCCACCATGCACCACGATGCACAGCCTCGCTGGCCACTCCTGCTGATCTAGATCTCCGCCTATCGGACACCTCGCTGTTCCATCTACCAAGCTGATACTGCAAGACTGCTTGAAAATTATTTCACACAACATTTCTAGCGAAGAGTATTAGTTGGTGAACTCAGTGAATTACCATATTTTTTCCGCACTATAAGGCGCACTTCGTAAAGACTATAAGGCGCACTCCGTAAAGACGGAGTCATTTCGAAACCGCATCGAGCTGTAGAAACGCTGTAGTAAATATTCAAGGCGCTGGTTCTCCACAGAAAAAAATGGAGTGCATCAAGCCTGCGCGCTGTATACAAACATTCAGTCACGAGGAGATTCAACCTTTTAAATTGAGCATAAATACTTTTTAATGTACAGTTAGTAATTACATTTATCAAAGGGCTTTATTTAAAGCTACAAAGAGAATACAAATAAAAATATAAAATAAAAATCCCCCACCAGCTGGGGAACGCAACTCTGACGTCCCCCAGCTGGTGGGGGACTAATGCCATCAAGCGTTTCAGACGTCCACACGAATCCTAACACGAAACCGCATAGGTCCGGATAAATTTGAAACCACCTCCGAGGGTGGTTTCAGAAATGTGCGGTTTCGGGCACCGGATTCGCCGGATCCGTCTGGACGGTCGGCCGAACGGACAAGACTTATGCGGTTTCACCAAAAAATCGGCTTCGTGTGGACGGGGCCTTAGAAGGCAAACACACGTTCACCAAGATGGGGAGACAGCGCCGGGCAACTTACGCCACTATCTGCCAATGGATTGTGGATGCCCGGGCTGATATATCAGTCTCGACTGAGGTCCAAGCTTTCGCGAAGGCAGGAATAATCACTGAACTGCCAGGCAACAGCAGTGTTCGAGCGGTCGAGTTCCACCCACTGGCACTGGTCTAATAGGTCTGTAGCGTCAGTGGGTCCCACCCCCTACAGAGGGGTGGGACTAGTGGTTGTAGTCTTACGAAAATCCTCCCCTCTTCCACTTCCTATTTACTTCTACGCAAAAATCGTCATATTGCGTCATTAAACAGGAAGCGTTGGAGATCGATATGGATCTCTCCAGTCTCTCCAGAAAATATGGGAATGATGCACGACCATTCAAAAATATGAGTGGGTTTCTAACGATACAAAGCTTAATGGAAATGGGTGAAGTTTCCCTTTAAGACAGTGGCCTGACTTTACCAGACCAATTAGTCTGTTACTTCTCAGTTAATTTCCTTTATAATTGTTTTCTATATCGATTTCCAAGGGAAAAATGCCTAAAGAGACCTGCAACCCATCAGAGCAATGAAATATGTGACACATAAGTGGCAGCCATATTGGTTGTTTATGAAAATGCCTCAAGGGTGCAATAGGGTGCTCATCTGTGTAGTCATAGTATTAAAGGTGCCTTGACATGCTATTTTATGGATGCTTTGATATAGGTATTAGTGGGCCACCTGCACAGTATTCAAAGACGTTCCTGAAATTCAGCCGTGGTGCAGAGTTACAGCCACTCCGAGCCAGTCGCAAATTGAGCTTCCCCCAAATGTGCTGTTTTGGTGTCTGTAGCTATAATGCAAATGAGGAGGAGCAAGGCGGGTCAAGGAGGAGGGTGGGGATGTGGCCCTGATCAGCTTGTAGCCACGGTACCATGCACTCTGTTTAGAGTGGATATATCGCAATGGCGAGGCGCACACAGCCTTTAGCCGTGTTCTGTAAATATTCTAGAACACACGGGAGTCCTGGAGCTCTATATCTAAATAATATCATATAGCCTACATAGATATCTATATCATATAATATATATTATCACGGCCAAAAGCTGTGCGAGCCGATATTATGAATCTCAAACGACTGCGTTGGGTTCTCCGACGTTCCCTGTCCTTCCACGTCCACGTCAATCTGAAGTAGACTGAACCGCGACATGGAGGAGAAAATGATTGTTGCCGGGCAGCGCTTAGGTACCTCCGCCTCCTGCAGCGCCGAGGCAGTGGTCCCTCGGCAGCGGGAAGCTCAAGCGGGAGACATTTGCTGCCAACAATCCCTTTCACCTCCATGTCGTTGTTCATGTTCTTGAGGGATTCAAAGCCAAAGTTCCTTTCCCCCAATTCATTCTCAACCATGGCTGATATAACCCCCAATACAGTCACGTTGTGGAAATACAAGAGACGCCAAAGAACCGACAAGAAACACTTGCGTTACAGTGTGTGTATTCACACACACACACACACACATGTGGTGCTCGCACGGTCATGTCTCATTGGCGGGCCAAAGTCTCTGTGCGGGCCAGGCAGAGTTAGGTGAGGAGCTTACTGCAGTGTGACGACATAAGAAACCATATTCCAAATCAGCGCGCTTGAGCCTCCGTTTTTTCCAAAGGCGAGCAGAACACCTAGTGCTCGTTTTACACCGAACGCAAGTTTTAGCCACTGGGGGACCATAGGTAGGCTAGGGGAACTCATATTACTTTAGAAAACCTCATAAAGTGAGATTTTCATGCCATGGCACCTTTAAACAAATATTAAATAAGCAGTCGTGATTGCCCCAATACGGGCTAGGTCTGCCTGAATTCTTGAACGGGAGAGGGGCCAGACGCAAACCAGAGCACACAAAACATGAGCTAGGATATGCGTCCGGTTCCCAAGACATATCTAGGCTGAAATAATGCCTTAATGCTGCCCGGTTTACAGCAGCTTTAACTCATGCCGGCCGATTTCACGAGATTGAGAGGGGGACTGGCTCAAAGCGCTGAATGTGGGTTGGGAGAAAAGTTGAATTCATCGTCTAGTGACTCAGCTAAAGCAGCGTTTCCACCCCAAATTCCCTTTTTTTTCTTTATACTGGAAAGTATTAAAAGTAACAAAGTTACAATTTAAAACGGGCCAGGCTCAGTCAGATGTTTTAGTCAGATGAACATCATTTCAAGTAACTAAAAGCAGCATGTTGTTTTTCTGCATGTCTACTGAGAAGGTTAGTAAAATGAAGGTCATTTTACACCAGTAAATTACACCATTTTATAAGTTCCCCGCCAGGCCCCTGAAACTAAGGAGGCCTATAGGCCACCCCCTTAAGAAGTGTGCAACGTTTTCTGCAGGTAAAAAAAATATGTCACAGGGTAAATGTAAGAAATGCTACAGAAAACGCTAATGCTGAACAGACTTTTCTCTTGACCCGTGAGGCTGTGAATACCTTTGGTGTCTGCTAGCAGTCCTTGTTATTATAATAATTACTCAACTGTGGTCTAGCCAGGTATCGTTTCACTGATTTTTACTTAAAATCTATCAACATTTTCACAAATTGGAGATATCAGTATTGTAAATTATGTATTTTTTCACAAAATACAGTAAACTGACTTTGTCAGCCCAGCAGGTGACAAATAACTTCAATCAAATAAGGATTATTGGGCTTATGCTTTGTGCTGTTTGTCTAACAAAATACGTTTTCAAATGTTAATCTTACCTTTGAGTGCCCTTTATCATTTCACTGCTTAAACTTTTTTCCATTCACTTTTTCCATAGAACTGGAAAAATTCAGTGGACGTCACTCACTAATTTTTTAATTTCATGGTCCAAGTAAGCCGAATATATTTTCAAAGTGAGGGAGAGGGTCGAGGTAGGCAGAACGTTGGGGACAGGAAATGACGGGAACAGAGTGGGAAGAGAGACAGAAAATGACAATCTATGAACAAATGAGTACGAGACAAAGAGAAAAGAAGAGGATATAAGATGTATATTATTTTTTGAGAGAGAGAGAGAGAGAGAGAGAGAGAGAGAGAGAGAGTCAAAGGAGTACAATTTAGAGCGAAATTAAGGGAGTAAAAGCACCGGACCAAAAAAAAAGAGAATTGTTTCCATTAGCTTTGCTTAGTTGAACTCAAAAGATTCTTAATTAATCTAGACATTTTTACATCAAGGATTTGTTTCCTACTTGTGATTTGACTTATCCAGAACTCACCATGTTATTGTTATATTTTATAATTATATAAAATAATTATCAGTATTTGTGTGATAGTGTAGTTTTTCATATATTTATATTTGTATTATCATTACAAGCTGCATTGGTAATATCAAATGTTTTTCGTTAGTTTGGGGTTCCCTAGCCCATCCACACCTACAATTACAATTGGGGCTAGGGCTGGGCGATATATTGAATATATGCGATGTATCGCGAGATGTTCTCCAGGGGATGTATAAAATGCCCCTGTCGCGAACATCAAATACAAATTGGCACACAATGTTTATTTTTGCCGCCGCCGGCATACTCGTTGTGCTTTCACGCAACAGGGCGACAAGATCTCATACAAAGTGAACGTAGGGACGCGTATCGGGCGAAATTTTTATTCGCGCCACACTTTCGCCGTGCACAGGCGAGCGCGTTCACAAGGATTTGTGGCGCGACAAATTCGCTCGAGTAGAAATATATCAACTTTGATGCGAATTTCGCGAGATGAGAGCCAATCAGCGTTCAACAGCGTGGCCACTGAGTGACATGTGTAACGTAACAGCCAACCAGCGTTCAACCGTCTAACGCGGTGCAGTGCAGTCCGGGGTGAACTGCAGCATGGAGAAGAAAGTGATTGTTGCCGTTTGCGACTCCCGGAGCTCTATATATAATATAATATAATATAGTTGTTTATATAATATCACGGCCAAAAGCTCTGTGCGCCTCCGGATGGCCGTAGCGTGGGGAGCTCATAGGGATTGGGCTTCTCAGGGTTTGTTTAACGCACAGTGTTCCCTTCTCTCGCTCTTTCCTTTGGCTCTCTAAACACACTCACTCCCCCCGCCCATTGCGAGTCCACGAGATTCTCATGGACGCGCGTGTGTGACGTAATCTGGAAGGTGCGCTGCTGTAGGTGTGTGTACCTCCGACTGGTGAGTGAGAACAGCCAGAGAGAGAAAAAAGGATGGAAACGGAGGATTTGGTTTCGAAAAAGAATAGCACTGGATCCTTCGTCTGGCAGTGTATATATAATAATTATTATTCAAACTGTTAATAAATAATAGAGCTGTCAAGCGATTAAAATATTTAATTGTGATTAATCGCATTAATGTCATAGTTAACTCTAATTAATCGCGATTAATCGCAAATTATTTTTCTATGCTAAATATCCCTTGATTTTTTTGTCCCATAATTCTTCTCATTTTAATTCTCTTATCAACATGGTGAAGTGCATCGGCTTGCCTTGTGCAAATTATTTTTTATTGATAACAACATTGGCATATACACTGATCAAAACAGGACGATACAAAAAAAGAGCCTATAGTGCAATTAAACGACTGCTTTGAACAAATGTCATTTGAACATAGCAGTCAGGCTACTGCTCCTTTGTTTTGAGCCAAAGAAAAAAAAAAAAAAAAAAAGTTATTTTTTTTTTTTTTTTATAAAGTAATTGCGTTAATCGTGCGATACAATTTTTAACGCCGTTAAATTTGGTTTGCGTTAACGCCGTTAATAACGCGTTTAACTGACAGCTCTAATAAATAATTAACGATTTGAATAAATGCTGTGTTGGTAAATCTAACTTGCTGTGATTTTCCTTTTCTTATGTGCAAGTTCTAAATTGTTCCAATAGAAAGCACTAATGAGTTTA
The DNA here is from genome assembly GCF_902167405.1 of Gadus morhua. Classification (NCBI taxonomy): domain Eukaryota; kingdom Metazoa; phylum Chordata; class Actinopteri; order Gadiformes; family Gadidae; genus Gadus; species Gadus morhua. The sequence goes on from NC_044062.1 coordinate 26,877,975, forward strand.
AACAATATGTTGTTTCATGTAATGTACATGCAGACTTATGTTTCAGTAATACTAGAATTATTACTGACGTAACATTATGCCAGACATGGTTGAATCGAGCATTTATGATGTGCTCTAGAGGAGATTCAAAATATATCGAGATATATATCGTGTATCGAGATATAGTAAAAAAATATCGAGATATTCATTTTGGCCCATATCGCCCAGCCCTAATTGGGGCATTTAGCAAATGCCCTAATTGGGGCATCCAAAGCGACTTACAACGGTGCAAGGCGACAGCCAGCTCGTCAGAAGCAGTTAGGGTTCAGTGTCTTGCTCTTGTAACCTATTGGTTACAAGACAACTGCTTTACATCCTGATCTAAGCCAACCCGTTGTTTAATTGTCCACAATGTTATATGGTCTTTCTAGCGTGGGTGGGATTATGGGAGGGACCTGGGAGTCTCAAAGTAAACCTTAATCCTATTAATATCAGCTAGGAAGACCTGGGCGGCTTCGTGATAGATGATTCAAATTGGAACATTTATTCTCTGTTCTAATTATTTTTATTTTTAAAGTTTTGTGGTAATATTTTAGCCTAGCACCGCCCAACTACCTACTTTCGCTCAATTTTCATTTCACTTCATTAGTCAGTCTGATCTGATTCATATTCATGGGTTCCTTGGAAGCTCGATTTTTGGCGGTCCAATCAGCAAGCAGAGGGAGTGGCTTAGAACGATGACGTCGAAGCCGGAGCAAGAACAAGCTTTGCTGAGTTTTGTTGGTGGCCATGATGTTGTGGGGCTTCTCCCCACTGCTATGTGGTTTCCGGCCGGTCCCGTCGCATGACATACGTCACAACCAAACGCTATGCAATTGGTTATGGCAGATCCAGAGTGGCACTGGGCAGATCCAATCATTTTAACACTTCAACAGACACCCGCCTCCAAGTGAGTGAACATTTGTCACTCACATTTGTCACAGTTCCAGACCTTCTGTACAAATTAAATGAAGTACGATGGTCTGTTAGGACCAGGCTAGTAATGTGTCACATGTTCTTCAACATGGTTACCTATGCCAATTTATTACGTTTACTTACTTAAATAACAATTATATGTCATTCAGAGACAACAACAGTGTAAAAAGACTGTCTTTCCATTTGACACTGAATGTCTGTGATTTGCCCGGGTAGACATCTGAAGATAGGGAAACCTTGAACATAAAAAAATAATGGAAAGGAGAGAAGATGGCAGCCAGCTTTAATTACTGTGGCCCTATGGCCAAGGAGGCCAGAATTTGGGACACCAGCACTGCAAAGTTATCCATGTTGACTAATCTCTTTTTCTAACTTCTTGATATGATCCGAATGCACCCAGACAAAAATGACGCATTTATGCATATAAGCCTCAAGCTTATTCAAGGGATAAAGTCTTTGGTCCCAACAATTCAATGTTCATGTGAATCTCCCTTATGATGTAGCAGCATGCCTGCCAGTTTGTTATGCATGGGATAATGTAAAGAAAGCCGGTCATTATGTCAGGGATAATGTATAGAACGCCGGTCATTATCAGAAAATAAGTCCCAACAGGTCGAACCGGAACAGACACGAAGCGGAGGTGTCTTGCTTCGCTTTGAAGGGGCTTATTTTCAATAATGGCCGGCATTCTATACATTATCCCGCTAATTACACAGCTACTTTACAATTTATTTGTTACCATTCGTAGTGTTGATCAGCAGAGAAATAGTTTGCCAAAGACGTTGACATCGCTTGGCAACCGAATACGCTGGGGTTGTTAGTTTCTAGACTAATTGCGGTGTGATACGAAAGACATGAATCAGAGGCAAAAAAATCCCTTTCCTTGACAGTGGTCAATATATGCTTAGCAACGGTCAGTTATACAACGTACACAAATAATTGACCGCCGAAAGTCAGGAAGGCCCATGATAGTGAATGGAGCATTCTACAGCATTAATAAGAACCGTGTAATAATCAAACCTACTGCATAAGTTAACCATAACCTTTCTCAATCTCCTCTGGCACCTCTGTTATCTCCTTCCCTGTTCTCTTTCCTCTTGTCTTTCTTCTTTCTTTGCCTTTTACTTTTGCATTATAGTTCTATTTAATCCATCATCATCTCATCATCATTTTGTATGTGAAATGTATTCCATGGAAGTGTTTATTTAGTCTTTTCTCACATTCTCTCTGGCTTCCACTTTGTTATTTTTCTCTCTCCTCATTGTTCTCACACCTGTGTCTGTTTTTCTATCTTTCACTATCTCTCTGGGCAGATCCCTGTGTGTGTGTGTGTGTGTGTGTGTGTGTGTGTGTGTGTGTGTGTGTGTGTGTGTGTGTGTGTGTGTGTGTGTGTGTGTGTGTGTGTGTGTGTGTGTGTGTACACAATACAGAAATGCTTGTGGTGTTGTTGCACCTTCTGAAAACAGAATCAATGGCCGTCCACCGCCTTTCAGTCTTAGCTAGATGAGAGTGTATGTGTGTGTGTGTGTGTGTGTGTGGGGGGGGGATGTTTGTGTTTGTGTGTAAGGGTGGATGATAGCTCAGGTAATGACACAATAGTGTCCCTCACCTCAATATGAACATGCCAAGTCGAAATCAAGGTCTAATCCATTTGCAGCAAAGAATAAACATCCCCCCTTCAAACACACACACACACACACACACACACACACACACACACACACACACACACACACACACACACACATTGCATCTGTGTTTGTTGTGTATGTGCCCGCACGTGGGGGCCTATCTTCATGTGTTGCAGTTTGTTCATGAATGTATGATATTGTCTATCGATAAGAGATCATTTGTCAATCCTAAATTGGGAAGAAAATCCTCCACAAAACACAGGCCTTCAAACCTTAAGCCTAATCTTAATGAGTGCATTTACAAGGCAAAGTCTGTCCGACACTGCCTGATATAATTAGAGACTAGATTAATAATTAACAGAATAATTAATAAAATAACAAAAAAATCGAATGGCAAATCTTGGTAAGCAGGGTGACTGGTCATGTGATTTGAGGCGGGGATTAGCAGAATTGGGGAAGACAAACTCAGCCAGCAGCAGTGAACTGTCAAAACTGTCTGTAAAGGTAAAAATATGGTGCTTGGATACCCGTTGTGAAACAGGACCTGGCCACTTGGCCCCAGACCAGCAGAAACATGTTTGAGCATGGATCAGCCCTGGGCTATCCTAGCCTGAGGCGTAATGAGAGCACCAAATAGTCTATCAGAATAAAATCAATAGTTGTACTTATTACCACTAATTACTAATAACTGCTAATTTTGTCTTCCAAAAGGAAACCAGCACATATCTTTGGTGTCGATGGTGCCACTGGGCCCATTCCCTGAGCTTCATTCTGAATCACATCTCCTTCATATTCAATCTAATCCATTCAAACACAGCATATTCACTCCTTTTGTCCACTTCTCCTTTGACTTGATAGCGATGACAAAAGCATTTCCTGTGATACGTTTTGATTTAGAGTTGTTTGGTTAATGGAGCACGCATCAAATGTTCTCAAGTGGATTACTGGAAGTAATCCCAAGGGAGGGCTTTATATGAAACAATCTACTGTGTTTACAAGGTGTTCACATTAATATTCATGTCACGTTGTTTTTTCAGGACAAATTAAGCTCTTTAATATGACACAGCACATTGACTTTCTGTTCACATTCACTATGTGTGATGGGGTTGTGTACGGAGGCCAATGTGACGGTGTAATAATCATCTGTGTAGGACTTTAATTGTTAGAAATTATGATTTAAGCTTGATTTAATCAATGAATTTATGTCGGATGACTCATTTTACCTCATCTACTCAGCCATAGACAAGTCCCAAAGGGGCATAAACAGAGCTAGATAGCATTACAAAGGACTTGATATTAAACATCTGGTTCAAAGGACAAATGCCTTCTTGATCATTAGTTTGATTTCCATGCATAGAGCATTTTCACATATTATGTAGTGCAATTTATTCTCTAGAGATCCTTCTCAAATATGATATAGTGCAATTTATTCTCTCCAGAGCCTTATCACATATGATATAGTGGGACTTATTCTCTACAGAGCCTTCTCACATTTTATATAGAGCAATTTATTGTCTTCTTAGAAGGCAAATCTGCAGCTCTTGCCACTGTAGTCTACAGGCACAGTATATTTAATATATACACATGTCTGGTCTACATACATTTATAAAGATACACATGCCTGCTACTTTACATTTATATACGCATACTTGCCTAGTATACGTGCATTATGTAAACATGCCTGGTATTTGTACATTTAAATATGTAAAATGTGTATATACACTTATTTAGCTTACACTTCAAACCGAACCAACTTATAAGTGTGGCTGAGAACAATCAAAGAATATAATCAAACATTTGAGTAATTTACAAAAATGTCAAGCGCTACTCAACAATGTCAACAAAACAAGGTCAAGGTTGCTTTATTCATACCCGTGGGTATATTTGGTTCGCAGGGCAAGAAAAGGGCGTTCACACACTTAGCATACACAGTATAAAAAAAAAAGGACACAACAAAAATACAGAAGACAAGACAGACACGCAGACAAAAATAACAGAGGTGCTCAGTACATCAGAAAGTGCAACAAAGTTATGCACCACTAGTGGCGCTGCAACAATTTATTCGTATGGCTGCAGGAACAAAACTGTTCCTGTAGCGGTTTGTTCTGCTTTTGGGAACTTTGAGCCTCTGTCTGGAGGGAAGCAGCTGAAATGCACTGTTTAAAGGGTGGATGCTATCATTTTGAACGGATTTCGATAACCTCTGTAACTGTTTGGTGTACAGGGCTTCCATGTTCGGCTGTGGCTCACCAATCAACTTACCGGACCATTTTACAATCTTGTTGAGGGAATTCTTATTTTTTAAAGATATGTTTCCAAACCATGATGCTAAGGAAAATGTTAAAATTGACTCAATAAAAGCACAATAAAACAAAGACATCATGGTCTTGTCTATGTTAAAAGAGGAAAGCTTCCTCAGACAGTGTAGGCGCTGGTGACCCTTCTTGCACACAGCTTCACAATATAAATCAAAATTGAGGGTAGAATCTATTACTGTTCCAAGATATTTATATGAGGTTACCTGTTCAATGGTCTGACCTTTTATTGTGAGGGCCTCCTGACTGTGAGCCTGCCTTCTAAAATCAATGAACATATCCTTTGTTTTGGACACATTTATCTGAAGATAAGAGTCATCACACCATCTAAGAAAGTCACTATAACCGGTCCATGGCTGCTCTCCCCACCCCTAAGCAGGCTGACTACTACCGAGTCATCCGCATACTTTAAAATCAATCTATTTTCGTACTGGCTCCGACACATGTTGGTATAAAGAATAAAAAGCAAAGGCGAAAGCACACAGCCCTGTGGGGAGCCAGTGGATGAGCAGACAGGGTCTGACAAAGCCCCGTTTATTCTCACTCTCTGTGTCCTATATGTTACGCATCTCGCATCTTTCCATATTTCTGGCACATGCTGTGCTTTAAGAGACATGTTAAAAATGTAATTGAGGACATGACTGAGTTGAACTGCACATGTCTTAAGCCGACGCCCACAGTATTTTGTCTGGCCCATGACTTTTATTCACTTTGATTTTAAGAAATGCCTTTTCTACTTCTTTTTGTTCAATTTTAAAGTGCTGAGTGTCTACAAGCATATCCTCCGGTTCCTGAGTTGTGTTGCTAAAATCCACTGTGTCAAAACGATTATAAAAAACATTAAAAGCGTTTGACAACTCAATGTCAGAGTTAAAACCATTCAGACTAATACGGCTGCTGCTTTTTGGATTCTGGTGGCCTACTATGGTCCTCATGCTAGACCATACAGAACCCAGATTGTTTGATGCCATATTGTCTTCCATTTTAGATTTATAAGCATTTTTTGCTTTTGAGATCTCCGTTTTCAGCTCCCTGCTGGCTGCATGCTGATCTGCTAAACTTCCTTGTTGGAAGGCCAGCCTCTTTTTTACCAGACCACCTTTAACTGCACTGGTTACCCATGGCTTATTGTTTGGATACATTTTAACAGTTTTGCTAGGAATTATCATGTCTTTACAGAACACAGCATAAGAGCAACACACATCTGTCAGTTCATCAAGATCGTCACAAGTGTTCTTAAAAGTGTCCCAGTCCGTGCAGTCAAAGCATTCCTGAAGGCAAAGTGTGGAGTCTTCAGTCCACACTTTAACATCCCTAGTTTGCACTCTCTCCTTCTTTAAAGCAGTTTTATAAATTGGCAATAAATGCACACAGTTATGATCCGCTGAGCCCAGCGGGGGGAGTGAGACGGATTTGTATGCATTTTTAATTGACCCGTAGCAGAGATCCAGTATCTTGTCCCGTCTGGTTGGGCAGGAAACATACTGGTAGAAATTTGGCAAGGTCTTTTGCAAACGGAGGGCAGAGACCATCGATTTCCTTAAGCTCTCTGAACACATATATAGCTGTATTATGACATATGCATAAAGTACATAATATTAACATCTCAGAAATACTTAGGTAGCATTGATCAGCATAGTGCAATCTATGGTTCATCATGAGAGTTAAAAATAGTAAAGTGCAAAGGACAGTTTAGAATATTTTCATGGAAGAGTTCTCATCTCTTTCTTTTGAAGAAAGGAATTCATGAATAAATGTATTTTCATCTGGGTGATTCTTTTATGGGCCATGCACAGATGCTCCATGCGTCACCCATGATGATAACCTAACCATTGTAAATGGGAACGATTGGATTCACTAATATCAGATCAACTTTTGCTTGGTAGGAGATCAGTAACAAATTGTGCAAAGTCAGGAATGGCTTTGTAAAAAGTGGGTCACATAAAGTGTTTTATTTAATCTTACCATAAAATGACCAGTAGGGATGCATCAATAACAATGTGATGCAAAAATAACCAGTATCACAGAGAGTTCAAAACATATAACAATTACAATGTTGCAATTGTTTATATGGAATTTGGCATTTTCTCATGGAGGAACTGATATATCAAAGCCAACATTGTTATGAACTGGTCCTGTTCTGTAAAGCTTGGTAAATATAAAGGATTAGAGAAGGATTTGACATAATACATAAGCAGAGTCAAATTACACGAAACTAAACCACTTATGTACTATTCTTCACTGATTAAAGAGAGCAATGGTGAGGGGTATTCGCAAAATAAATGAAGGTCAGAGTGTCCTTCAGTCGATTACAGTGGAGCTGAATTAAAAGAGAAAGTCTGTTTGATTATATTAATCTAAAATGGTGTCACTATGGTTGCTATTTTATATTCCGTAACAAGTATGGCCTCAACGTATATGAAATAGGGCACACTCACTTACTCACTAACATACCAACTACAGCCTCTGTAATAAAGGGGTCATGTTACACCATTTTTGTGATTCATAATTGAATTGGGGGGTTCTACTAAAATAGGTTTACATGCTTATAAAAAATACACCATATTATTCTCACACTGTACATTGCTGCAGAATCTCTTTCAAACGTTGTCAGAAACACTTGTTTTAGCTCCTGTCTCTTTAAGGCCCTCATCCCGAAAAGCCCTGAAATTTTTTATTCGCTGAGTCCGAGCACCATAAAACATGCCGGTAACGATGGCTTCGGTTCAGCCACACCTTTTTCTAGCAGTGTCTGATCCAAAAACACAAAGTCAGGCCTAACATTCAGATCAACCTCAAACAACTTCACAACGGAGACCGGATCAGGACGTTTCACATTGCTAGCTTTTGGAGCTATTTTGAAGCTATCTTATATATTTCAGATGAAACATTCAATCCTTAGTTTCTCTACATCACAGTAACAACTGGGATTTCGCTTACTGACCAAAGTGATTGTCTGAGTTTCATCATTTCTTATTCAGGATGATATTATTATCCACTATTATAACCATTGATCGACGTGGCAAGAAGAGAACAGTACTCCACTGGCATCCATTCTAACCGGCTTTTTTTGGGGGTTGGTCAAATTAGACGCAAGGCAAAACCTCTCCTAATGCGTTCCTTGGTGACGCCCCAAAGTCACAAAACTAAATGCTGACTTCACAAGTGCTGTTTCAGTTCAGGAGAGTAAGTATAGTTTTTTGTGGGAGCAAGTAACTCCCTTTGGCGTGGACTTTAAGCTTCCTAGCTTGCTAACCTTATGCATGGATATAAAAGCCATTTGAACCACTCAAGTAGATGGAAAAACAGAAAAAGCTAATATATATGATTGATTCACTGATGCATGCATCAGTATTCTTCAAGTCTAAACCAAAAGAGATATAAACCCTGCAGTCTTCCGGCCCCCTAAGTATCGCTTTTGTCTCATTAAGCACCTTTTCGTTGCTGATTGGTCAATGGGATTTTCTTTCTACTTTACAGTAAGATCAGTTGGACATTGATGTGGTCTCGTAATTGGTTGGTTTAATAATGTTATTGGTTGATTGGTTGACTGCGTTAACAGAACATCACACATTGCGAAAAATGTATTGAACAGAAAAAATGACATATCAAATAAAGATCTTTCTCCAATTTCAGACAAATTATCAGCCAGGGCAGGAGTGCACTCAGGAAGTAAATGCACTCATATTCCACCTGAAGAATATACATATATGTATGGTATATATGGTAGATATAAATATAGATACATATGCATTATTGGACATATACAATGTACAACATGCACACACATTGACATTCAAAACATACACGTTAACAGCAAATACCCTGAAATCGATGCTGTAGGTTTGGTGGGAAATAACTTGTTTTAGAGAAACATTTCAACACCAACCTCACTACTAAAGGTTACCTTCAGATATACTTGATTAGCTCTGCCACCTGAGCTTCAGGTATGAAGTTGGGCTTTGAGGAGTGGAGCACAGGCAGTAGTAGGCAAAGGAACCATCACAACCTGCAGTCACACGGCCAAGTGGTTCAACCCCAGCAACCCAGGCCCTGCTTATATTCTCACACAAAGAGTTTCAGGTGGAGGCCAGGACTTAATCCCCTCTGGCATCTCATCCAGGGGACGACACAATGGAGCAGCGTGGCCAGGCTCAGCAGGAGGGGTCCTTTTCCCACTGCACTTTACAAGGAGAACGTACTGTCTCACCCCCGCTTGAAGACGGATTGTGTCATGTACCTCCAACTGCGCCGTACGGATCACCGTGTCCACGGATCACCGTGTCCACTGTGTTAGGGTTAGAATGGGAGAATGACCAACACCCACGCAAAAGCACACTCACACACTCCCATTCCAGTAATCATCATATCTCACCCGTCTTCACTCCTCCCACCTGTTTCACTTCAGGCTGTTTTGTTATGGCCAACTGTTCCCTCTCTGAGACTTAGCTCACAGGCCTGTCCATGGGTTCTTAGTTGCTATGCTGACCTTTACATTTCCATTACCCATTTTTCCTGCTGACTTGGATATGGTTATTATTAATGAACCTCTGCCTACTGCCGTCTCATACGCAGAGAGTTTGCCATCCCATATGCTGTGTCAGACATCTCGTTAATGCGGAAGATTTCCAATGCAAACCTTTGGAGAATGACTGACGACTCATTCTAGCTTCCGTGATATGATGCATGTCCAAATTAACAGGCCATTAGTCACAATGAAATGAGTCCATGCCTCAACTAAAATTGACTCGTGAAGACACATCAACATCGAATGAGTGTGATGTTCTCGAGATGTTTATTATCTTATAAAAAACACTGGGATCTGCATACTTTGAATGAACGGCATAGCATTAATACAGACATGTTATTCTACATCAGCCAATCACATCCGACAGCTCGAATAACAACCCATCTAGGTTTTCTACCATCTCTTATGATTGGTTTTACTAGAAAATAGTTCAACTTCTAACGTAAGATAGAAGATGAACTCTGAAAGCCTTTTAACGTGGCAAAGAAGAGTGTTAACAAAGAAGGAGGAAAGAGGAAATGAGCTGACAGGAAAGAAAATAATATATTTGTTTGAATTCTGTTTGATGTGGTTTTTAACACCACCATTGTCAATGATTATAGTACATCCAATATAGCCAGCCATCTTTCGCTCATCCAAATTCATTTTTGGAAAGAAATGCGCACAAAAACATCCGAGGAAAACATATTAGATACTTATAGCATCAGTCATTCAGCATATTTACTATGTATTTGGCAGGCATGGATGTACCTGGACGAGCTGCCGGGCCTGCCGAAGCTGTCTGGCCTGAGGAAGATGCCCTCGAATTCAGCCTGGACATCGTCCAGTCTTACCCTAAGGCCGGGGCTAGAAAGATTACAAAGAGAAAAGGGAGAAAGAGGCATTTGGAGTTACTCTTGCATCTCATATCTTGTCTGGCCTTCCTTTGTCTACAGTCATGTAGGCCTACCACATTTAAAGTAATTCAATTAGCATTTAAATGTCCAATTTAATGTTTTCAGGACAACTGCTATACTTACGACACCCCGAACTCTGAAGCAGCGTCGTCCCGCCAAGCAGCCTCCCTCCTCTCGGGCTCCCAAGAAGAGGCTCTTCTCGCCCGCTCCTGATGCCGCCCCCCTTGCTGGAGTCACCCCTGGTGCCACCTCAGCTGCTCCTCCCACCATCACCTGGCCCGCTGATGGAGTCACCCCCACCTTGGGTCCAGTGTGATTTTTGCTATAAGTGGTCGCATGAGGCTTGCACCGACGGGAGTACACACTACCTGTGTCACCTGTGTGACAAAGAATAAAAATATTTAGCCTACTATACTGTCCATGTGTCTTCACTAGTTTGCAGTGGAAATACTGTAAATGTAGGCCGACAGCACAATTCACTTAGCATTATAGACTGATTAACTAACTAACTATTAGGCCTGGGTTAGGCTATGAGTGGGAGCTGGGCTATTAAATATTTCGCTGGGTAGGCCTACTTTTCGTCCATGATTGTAACGCATCCAAAATAACAACGGCTACATTAAATTATGATAATAATAATTGAATTTAGTGGACATGCACACTTAAAAACTGCTGGGTATAAGCTATAGGCTAGCCTTCTACACCCTTGCTCTTGGTCATGACACATGGCATGCCGATTTATCTTTTTCTCCAGCCATTACCATCTATCAGCTAGAGTGCAATCTTAATCAAAGTTCTGCTTATTTAAGATTTCAACATAATGTTCATGTCAATGTGCAGACTATTACACAATATTTATCAGATAAAATAAGTTTAGCCACTTACATGTCCACAGAGACTCCGGATGCTTCTGTGCGCCGGGCTGTGCGTGTCGAAAAGAAATTAACCCTGTGCGGCGCTTGAATGAATTTCCGCTGTAACAGGTCTCGTGATATCCTGTTGACCTGGTAGTTTTTGTTTAAAATAAATAAAAGGATGTTCAACTGTGTATACTTAAACATGACTTAGGACAGGGAAATAAGTAAATTTAATGCAAATTTAGTCGTCCAAAAGAAGAAGGGTGAGTTTTAATCGAAATGTGCATCTTGACAATTACGCACATATATTTTGACCTATTTATATTATCCGGAATTATGTGAAATTTTAGCAATGAAGAGTACACTAGTATGTTGTCTAGTATGTTGCATAAAAACAAGAGTAAGGGCAATAGATTCTTTTTAAAATATGCGGTTTCATTCGTCCCGCATGTGTGTTTCAAACGTCCCGACTAGGCAGGGCGTTTTGTAATAAATGGTTTTGTAATGTGTTTATTAACAGCTATAATAATCTCATTATTATATATAAGACCATTATTAATATTATTAAGCAATCAATAAATAGTTAACAAGTTTCTTATAAGTGCTCAAGTTTCTTAAGGTCTTATAATCTCACAATAAACGTGTTTATTATGTTATTATTAACACTTATTGATAGTCTTAACACAAATTAATGTTAATAAGCATATAATAATGTCTAATTACATATTAACTAAGGCTTATTACAAGGACCTTAATATAAAGCGTTACCTAACCCGACATTCAGTCATTCGTACTGTATAGATGACGATCTGAATCACATAGGCATTCGCCGTCACAATGCTCATGGGGAATAGCTGCAACAACAAAGATGATGGCCGACTATAGGCTTGTAATCGTTCTTCAGCAGATCATGTCCCTTGTTGGGTTGCTAAGCCATTATTTATTGAGACTGTTGACTGACTGTTTGTTTGTGTTGTTAGTGGTTCGGGGGGGCAGCCTTTATGCGCATGCTCGCCTCTTCTTCTTATTGAATTTTCTTCTGGATTTCTGTAGCAGAAGCAGCGCCCCTTATGGGCCTGGCATGTGTACTACAGCGTTTCTACAGATCTTCCCGGTTTCGCTTGACTCCGTCTTTACGGAGATACTCCGAAACCGGATAGATCGAAACCGGAACGGTTTCGCCCGTTTCGGCTTCGTGACGGGGCCTAAGAGGATTTGCAAATGTTTTTTGTAATCATGTAATTAGGTTAGTTCATCTCTCTGCTAAAGCCAGCTAACTAAAGGATTAAGATACCCCACAAATGGAAGAAGAATGATCTGACGGGGGTGTCAGGAACACAATTTGCTTCTGAAACAGTTCTCCAAATATTTGCTTGCCGTTAGTCAACATATAACAACGTACACCCCGAGTTCAGTTCTTGAAAGACTCCATTTAATTATTGTGTCCCCAATGTTGACTTTGTTAATCTTTTCTTTCCCTGAGCACTACACTATTGGCATGCAATACCATGCTTATCAAAGGCTGTTAACTGCAGTGCTGGTTTTACCTTGGTTCAAGTCCTCTGTTCCAGTCCTTGGTTCCAGTCCTTGGTTCCAGTCATTGGGGTTATTGTTTGGTTCCAGTCCCTGGTTCCAGTCCCTGGGGTGGTTGTTGGGTGGTTTTCTGGGTCGGAGAGGCCGTTCTTTAACATGAATCTGGAAAAAAAAAAAAGTTAAATTAAATGTAAGTGTTCAGGAGCAGGTGTGTTCTTTCAGTCTGGGAAAACACTGGCCTTCATATTAAATGTAGCATTTAGTACATTTGATGTAAGAGCCTTGGATTAAAAAAACTTCCATAAGGACATGAAGGAAAGAGAGATGGAAAGAAAGACAAATGTGAGAAGCGAGCCCAGCCATTAAAGGGCCGCTGTGACGGCCTCATGTGGTCCGCTACCACGCTGGGTTTGATTTGTGAGTGCAGAGCTGTTCTCTGCACAACACCCTGTTGCTCATGCTTAACTAAAGGGCCCACAACACTCTTTCTTCTCCATCCACATGAAACCCTACAACCATCTGGCAGAGGAGCAGCACAAAAGTGGGGCATTTCTAGTCAGGCTTCATGATCTAAGTGTGTTAAAACTTGCTTCCATTTGACACACACCTAGGCCTGTCGCGATATGCAATAAATCAATTAATTGCGCGATAAATTAAAATGAGCGATATTTTTTTGCTGGCCGCAATAATTTCCATTCGCAATCATTTTTTTAAATCATTGCTTTATTGGCCTAATCTGAGGAGAAATCTATGCCATAAACAGAAATATTATAGGCCTTTATTACACGGGTCTTCTCAATGCCGTGGAACGCTCCGTTCACTTGCATAGATAGTCCGGTAACTTGTCAACCCCAGCGTCTTCGTTTGGCAAGCAACGTCAACGTCTTTGAAGGACTATTTCTCTGCTGATCAACACTACGAATGCTGCTAACGAATAAATTGTAAAAAGACACACCATGTGAAGTTATTTTTTCGTCTTGGCAAGTAGCCTTGTAATAAGCGGGATGATGTATAGAACGTCGCCGGTCATTATCTAAAATAAGCCCCTTCAGGGTGAAGCAATTCACCTCCGCTGCGCGTCGGTCGCCTGTCCGCCCTGTCGGGGCTTATTTTCCCGATAGTGACCGGCGTTCTATGCATTACATATATTTATATATATTATATATATTTAGCAGGGTAGACCTAAGTAACAAATGTCGGGTTGAAATCGGGCTCCGGCTCATAATTACAGGGCACAACGAGTAAACCCCCTCGTCAAGTGTCAGTAGCCGCGTTGACATGATCACATCTGTTCCGCATAGATTTCTATGCGGAACAGAAAATGGTCATGTATACGCCTCATTCGGAATACAATTATCTGTTCGGCATAGATTCTATGCCGAATAGAAGAGGTGGTGTAGTCCGTTTTAATCGCCATGTATGCACTTGACTTATTCCGAATAGATTGGGGTTTAACTTAGAGCAGCCGCAGTAGTTCTAATTGGTCCACTGAGCTCCGTCGGTACTTTTAAGCACACCGAACTTCACCGCTGTCAAGGAAAGTGGATTTATTGCCTGATTCACGTCTTTGTTATCACTCCTTAAAAGTAGTCCGGTAAGCGTGTCCGGTTGCTAAGCGACGGGACATGGGTGTTTAATAATGACGTGTTCGCGTATCGTAGTGTCCGCGCCCGTCCGAGGTAACTGTAAATGAGTAGGCTACTAGTAGTACTTTTGCAGGCTGAACGTTAAAATACTTCTTAACTTAGAGAGATGGCAGCTGATGTAGTTCACAAATGGACCTTCGAGGATTCCTGGTCACTAAATTCCTGTAAGACCACTCTCTCCCACCAGTCTTGGCTGCAGACTCGCATTCAAATTCCTCTTGTTTGTGGCGGAGCTTAAGGTAAATATAAAGATCTGACGAGAAATTGACGTTGCTGCGCTGTCCTCCTCCTTCTTAATTGAAGGAGCAGGGAGAGAAAAGCTCTCTCCTGCTGTGCTTTCATTAAAATCTAATTTAAAATCCCCGATAGTGATAAGACATCCATTATGTCTCCGCAGGTCCAGAGATGTGTCAGGTGTGCGCGAGAGACAGAACGGACACTTTTGTTACTGCCATGTATACAGTACATTCGGAACACATTTTAGGAACAGATCTATGCCGCGTAGAAATCTATGCAGATCAGATGTGCCATGTAAACGCGGCTACTAACTAGTTGCATTGTCTGTGGGAGGCGGAGTCGTGGCGCAATCGTGTTTACATCCTTTTTATTTAGTGTTTCAATTTTATTTATTGTTTTTGGTGGTGTTTGGTTTTTATTCAAGAGCATTTTTTGTTAATAATAGATTGTTTTTCCGTTGTTTTGTTAATTTGTTCGGGATATTTTAAATGTCTTCCAGCAGTCCAGTTCCAGTGTTCTTTAAAAATAAAGGTTTATTGATCTTCGAAAGGGTGTACTTTATCATTATATTAGTTGAAAAACGGCAATATTATTGCTTATCGCAATAATTCCTGGGACAATTAATCGCCCAGAAAAATTTGTTATCGTGACAGGCCTACACACACCCAACGCTTTTTATATAATTCAGTACACTGACTGTTAAGCAAAATGTTTATGACTCCTTCATGTCCTCCTCCTACTCTTCTTCTGACTGATCTCGCTGTTTTGACCCGGCTGCAGTTCAGTTTTACCTTTCAAGGAGTTTTTGGACTTTGCATATTTTTGGCTGGCCTGTTTATAAGGATTGTGTTCCTTCCTCTAAGTTTTTGGATTTTTTGCCACAAAGACTTCTGTTTGCTTGCCTGTTTTTTGAGACTCAGTAAAGACAACCTTGAATCTGATTACTCTTCAGTTTGGTCCTTTTATTCACTCCTGAGGGTGGTACATGGGATTGACCGCCACCTATCACTCCAGAGACCCGGGTTAAAATCCCCGTGCGGCCCTGACATGTGACAGAGTGTGCTCGGCCAGGCAGGGGGATCCATGAACTCATGAGTTGGCGCCCCTGGAGCAGGTTATGCTGACAGCTGGGGGAAAGGTCCACAGGTACACCGTCCCTAGAGGGAGAGAGCCTGGAAACACGAGTGACACTCACAATGAGGCAAGCCTCAGGGGAGCCGGCTCGTGCACACATGCGCACAACATGTTGCACGCGTATCATGTATTGCAGAGGGAACGTCGGAACACTGAGAGGCCCAGCCGGGATTAATGATGAAAGATTATTTGGTTGGAAATCCGATCCCAATATATGGTATATCGTTGAGCGATGTACCAGCCATCCAATATGAGGTTAGAAGTTAAGGGCTCTTAAATGTGTATTTTAGGTATGCCTCACTTTGAAATGTTGCAGTGGGCTTGGAGTCAGAAAGTTCTGGGATGGCCTGGTGTGGTGCATCTCAGGTTGTAAATCGTATTACTGGACTATTTTCTAACTGTTGCATGTTGGTGTTTCAATTTCAAACCTCTTCCTGAGTGAGTCTCCAAACAACATGCCTGCTCCTTCGAGTTTCACTCATACATGGGGGTTTTATGTAGATGGGTTGGCAGAGACCTTACAGCTCTCTCTCTCTCTCTCTTTCTCCTCACTCCCACTCTCTCCCCATGTCTCTCCTCTCTCTCTCCAACAGTTGATATTGTTTTGCATCTTCGTCTACCTCTTCTTCTAAACGTCTACCTCTTCTTCTGACCTTTTAGGCTGGAGGCAGCAGAGAGAGAGGTCATGTTTCCCGAAGCTCCGCTAGGCATTGGAAAAAACTACTTAATTCATCGTTCAGATCTACTTTATCTTATTTTATTTCATGATCATAATACCTAACAGTATATAGTTTGTTTCCGTCGTCCTCCATCGCTCGATTCAACAATACATTTTGGCACTTTTTACTCTCGGATTAGACCGCAGAAAAAGCCTTGGACTTTCCTATCGCCAACATGCCTCTGTACTCGGATATCTCAGGCACGGAGACTGGGAAATGCACAGACTGCACCAAACTGCAACAGACAGTGGCTTGATTTGAAACGAGACTAGCAGCATTAGAAAAATGCAAAGGACTCCTACAGGATACAGTGCCGATGGGTGAGTTTGCTGAGCTCACTCAGATACAGCAAGATGATCAAAGCTACACTGTATCCTTCCCGAAGCTGGACAAGAGAGAGACAGTTCCATCTGCGTCTCACTGGCACAGAGTCGGCGCTAAGCCAAAACAACATACCAAAGTGAATCAACAAGTTCACTCAACGCCAAATGCTAAGCTACCCAAAGCTAAAGTTACATGTATCAGCCGGATTAGCCCGTCACTGAAATTAACCCTGCCACTGAAGAACCGGTTCCTGCCACTTCAAGAGTCCACAAACGCGCCTGCCACCCATGCACCCCTGAGCCCCGAGATGCGTCCGGACGGACAGTGCGGACAGAGACGGAACAAGAACCAGTCGCCATGGAGGCGAGCTGCGCATGCCTCGGCCACCTGCACACCCCTGACCCCTGAAATGTGTCAGGACAGACGGTACGGACAGAGATGGAACAACCAGTCGCCACGGAGGCGGGCTGCGCATGTGTC
The DNA here is from genome assembly GCF_902167405.1 of Gadus morhua. Lineage (NCBI taxonomy): Eukaryota > Metazoa > Chordata > Actinopteri > Gadiformes > Gadidae > Gadus > Gadus morhua. Next base: position 26,895,229 of record NC_044062.1, read on the forward strand.
TGCCACCGTCCAACAAGGGCCCATCTCAGAGAAAGCAGATGAACCAGACACTCTGATTATAGGAGACTCAACCATCAAGGATATAACCGGTAAGAAGATCAAAACATGCAACTTCCCATATGGAATGGTTAGTGATATCAACCATAAACTAGCCAAAATCATATTGGAAAACCCCAAAATCTCACAGATTATTGTGCATGCAGGATTTAATGATATTCAAAGAGAACAGTCAGAACTTCTGAAGAGAGATTACACTAATCTATTGGATATACTGGACAAAATACACATCAAGTCATTCATCAGTGGACCCATACCAGCAGTTGACAGGGGAATAAACAGATTCAGTCGTCTGCTTGCACTGAATACATGGCTTTCCAGAGTCTGCAATGAAAGAGGAAGGGGCTTTATTGACAATTTCAACTTATTCTGGGGGCGCAAATATCTTTTCAGAGCAGATGGCCTACACCCAAACAGGTTAGGCTCAAAACTGTTGAGGGACAATCTTCTCTTCTCGCTTTCCCACAAATCTCCATGGTCTGACGCACAGGCCACAATCAGAGCACAGGTTGAGAAGAAGCGAGACTACAGCCTCCCCCACACATCTACTCTGCCACTATCTGACACACAGATAGCAGACAGCCCACAGACCTTGAAGAGAGACAACAGCCCGCCCGACGCCATCAACACTCTGCCTTCCCCCATCGCTGATGCTGGCTTGGCGAGGAACGGCCACCCCCCTCCTCTGCATTCCCCCATCGACAATGACCTCCAGCCTCATCTCTCCCATAGCTACAACAACAACTCCAGCCCCAATGTCTCCCTTTGCGATTTTCCAGCCGAATATAAGAAACTGGAATATGTTGGCATCAAACTTGCATCTGTGTCAATGATAGCATCGCCACGTCATGGCCACAGGCTGATAACACCCAAGAGGATGGCGCCCCAGCCCCCCCCCCCCTGTACTGATAGTCCTGAGTATTACTGAGACAAAAAAGGGTTCAGCCGTAGACACAGTATAAAGGAAGTTTCACATAATCTGCTGAACCCAAGGTTGCCCACGTCAAAGCAGGGCAACTTTCGCATTCATGCTGTAACCACTAAGAGAGTAAACAAAGGGAAACTTAGACACACTGCTAACCTCACAAATCTCATATCTATTGCCTCCAAACCAAAAACAACCTTAAAGCCTATCAACAACACCATCAGGATGGCTCTACTTAATGTGAGGTCTCTTAATAACAAATAATTTTTAGTTAATGATTTTATTACCACTTCTAAACTGGATTTTATGTTTTTAACTGAAACATGGCTGGAACAAATTAACAGTGCAACCGTTCTGATAGAGACAGCTCCTCCCAACTATTACTTTTTTGATGCATGTAGATCTGGAAAAAGAGGTGGAGGGGTTGCTGCTATATTTAAAAATGTATTTCAGGGGAAACCGATGTTATTTGGTGATTTTCCATCGTTCGAATACCTTAGTGCTGTATTGAAATGCTCCCCCAGAGTTCTCCTATTAATTATTTACAGGCCACCCACATAATCTGCAAATTTTTTCGATGACTTCACAGAATTATTGTCTAGCATCTCCACAGAATTTGACTGTCTAGTTATAACTGGTGACTTCAATTTTCATACTGATGATTTGAATGACAAGTGTGCAAAAAAGCTTTTTACCATTTTGGACACATTTGAACTGTCTCAACATGTGAAAGAGGCTACTCATTGTAAGGGGCACACTCTAGACCTGGTTATCACAAAGGGCCTCAATGTTTCTGATCTCTCTGTGACTGATCCTTCCTTGTCTGACCACTTTTGTGTTTTCTTTAACATATCTTTTATTCCCGACATACAGACAAAATCAAACACTGTCAAAAAACGGTATATCAATGAAGATTCTAATTAGGGCTGCAGGATATATCGGCTATGTACGATATATCGATATAATTTCCACGGGGATACAAGATTTGACAATATCGTTTATATCGATATGCGTTAAAATGGTCAGTTTCCCCCTCAAGCGTCTACAGCGCTTGCCTTGGAGACTGTGAGCGCGACCCCTCCCCCTCCCAATCTGTCTTTCCGAACGTGCGTGTGCAAAGACGCCTCATTCCCGCCCCCGCCGCCCCCTCACAACACAACAACATGGATGATACCCGTAAAGAAAACGAGACGGCGGCGGTAGACGAAATTGTTTCAAAGAGGAGAAACAACGGCTCCATAATGTGGAAATAGTTCGGGTTTAAAAAAAAAAACAGATGAGCAGCAGCTGCAGGTCATCTGTAGAGAGTGTAGCAAAACCGTTGCGACTAAAAGTGGAAGCACGACAAATCTGTTCCACCATTTACAGCAGCGGTACAAAGTGCAGTATAAGGAATGCGTAATACTCCGTGGCTGTGCTGCTGCATCACCGGCCGCGACAGTTTCTTCTGCCCCGAAACCAGGGCCGGCGCTCGGCATATGTGTTGGGGGCGCCCTCTGGTGACGCTCTTAATTAATTAATTAAAATATACGAAACAAGCGAAATGAAACCAAACATGTTCCCAAATGGAACGGAGAAGGGAGGGGGCGGGGGATTAAAGTTACGGCGCACTGAAACCCTCACCGTAGTACACAGGACAATGCGACGAAGCCAATGCTCTTATTGGTAGCTAATGTGTGTAACCTACAGCTTTATAAGGTTTTGCATAGGTGATTATTTTGTGAAGGTGAAAAACGTCCCTTTTTTTTAACATGTTCATTCAATTCTGTTGAAAATAACGATACAAAATCACATGTTGCAGTCATACTGACCTATGTGTTAATAAAAGTGCTTGCAACATCTCACATGTGGCTTTTGACTTAGAAAAAAAACATCTAACCCACTCTATAGAAAATATCGAGATATATATCGTATATCGCCATTCAGCCAAAAAATATCGGGATATCATTTTTTGCTCATATCGTGCAGCCCTAATTCTAATGTACTTTTTAAAAAGGCCATCTCCTTGCTACCACCTCTAAACCCATATTCTGCTGATGATCTTGTAGAAAACTTTAATTTGAAAAATTTGAAAGTCATAGATGTCGTTGCATCTTATAAGGTTAAAACGATCTCTGGAAAGCAAAAGGCACCCTGGAGAAAAGCTGCTTCTGTAACAGCACAGAAAAAGAATGCAGGAAGGTTGAACGCATCTGTTGTAAAACAAAACTTCATATTCACCATGATATCTATAAAGAGAGCCTCCGTGCCTACAATTTAGACTTAAAAAATGCTAGAGAAACATTTTTCTCCAATATCATTAAAACCAACACTAATAATGCAAAAACCCTATTTGCAACTGTTGACAGAATGACCAACCCCCCAACAGAAATTTCACCTGATCTCCATTCCACGCAGAAATGCAATGAGTTTGCAGCTTTTTATATTGATAAAATTGAAGGTATCAGACTCGCCATCAATATCTCCACTTCAAACAAAAATATTGGACTACCACCCTGTTCAGGCAAAAATAACGTGGCACGGATGGCATGCTTTAATATTATAGACTCTCAAAATCTTATGGAAAATGTGACACTACTAAAGCCATCCACCTGTTGCCTTGATACTATACCTACCAACTAGGGATGCAAATTATCGAGTAATTCATTAATTGATAGTTGTTTTATCTTATCGATCGATGATCGATTAATTGATAAGCGGCAATTCTTCTGAGAAGCTGAATTTCCTTCTGAATGTGACACATTTAGGTGGTAATTCAACGAAGTAGTTTAGTTGTTGTACTTTAAAATACTTCCACATATTGTGCATTTGGCGTCTTTGTCGTCATTAACCAACTTAAAGTGGCTCCATACTGCACTCCATTTTGCCCTCTTCATTGTGTCAGTGTCCCGCTTTTCTTTTGTCTTGTCCTGCTTCGCTTGTGTTCCCGCGTGTGCGTCAAGTACGTCTGGCGTCAAGCGCGCCCTCACGTGGACGGGTGGGGAATTACGGGTTAAAAACGCGATTAATTGCAAGTAATTTATTTTAATCGAGTAATCTCTTATCGACAATCAATCGATAATCGATTAATTTTTTGCATCTCTACTACCAACCTCTTTAAGAATGTTTTCGTCTGCCTAGCAGTAGAAATATTGCAGATAGTTAACAACTCTCTCCAGTCAGGCAATTTCCCAAAAGCTTTGAAAACTGCAGTTATTAAATCCCCTTTAAAAAAGCGGAGCCTAGATGCCTCTATTATTAACAACTACAGACCAATATCAAATCTACCCTTCATAAGTAAAATCATTGAGAAAGTTGTCCTCCAGCAACTTAATCACTTCCTGGCATCAACTGGTTGCTATGACACCTTCCAATCAGGATTCCGACCCCTGCACAGCACTGAGACCGCCCTTATTAAAGTTGTAAACGACATCCGTCTTAACACAGACTCTGGCAAAACCTCAATACTAATGCTACTTGACCTCAGTGCTGTATTTGACACTGTAGACCATACATTACTTCTGGACAGGTTAAAAAACTGGGTGGGGCTTTCAAGCACCGTCTTAAATTGGTTCAGGTCCTACCTACAAAATAGGAACTACTTTGTTTCCATTGGCGACTTTGTATCAGAATCAACCAACGTGACATGTGGAGTCCCACAAGGTTCGATCTTAGGACCCTCTTTATTCAACATCTACATGCTCCCACTAGGGCAAATCATGCAAAATAACAATATTGACCATCATTGCTATGCTGATGACACGCAAATCTATGTATCGCTATCACCAAATCGGCCCATAGATCTGCTGTGCCAGTGCATTGAGCAAGTGAAAGAATGGATGTGCCGAAATTTCCTCCCCCCCCACACACACACACACACACACACACACACACACACACACACACACACACACACACACACACACACACACACACACACACAGCAGACCTTACATCCCAGACCCAAGGCACCATCTCCCCTTGGCATGTCACCTTCACCTCCCCCAGCTCAGCCACAGGCCACGCACTCTCTCTTCCTCTTTCTCTTGCTCTCTCTCCTCCTCTCTCCAGCCCTCGACAGCTATGGTCACCTGCATATCACTAATACCCCCCCCTCTCTCCCAGCCATCTTTTCCTCTGTGTCACTCGACCTCTACTTACTCAACTTACTACTTCTCAAATGTATGTAACCCAGTAGAAAATTGGCCCTTGATATACTATTTTATTTCCATATTATAAACTTATTTCTCAAAGTTTCCCCTTTCTGTACTTTGTCTGTAGGCTACTATGCCCTTAATAATGAAATACCTGTTGGGTTATTAAAGATGAAATTTGAAGTTTAGCTGATATAACAGATGTATTGTCTGCCTTCTCATTGGCAAATAACTAAAATGGGCTGAAATTGCTAAAAGGGATTCAATTGTACGGTGAAAGGGGTGAAAGTGTTACAGGGCGCCGCCATGTTGGATTTCAACAATCAGCTACGTCACTGGCATGGTAACCTACTCCTACTCTGTGGCTTTAGAAGCCATAGCAGGTAATGAGTCAGGCTCTGAGGCTCGCTGAAATGGCTACGGATAAGCAAACAACCAGGTCTGCATTAATGAATTATATAGGGCCGAGGCAGCTGGGGTAATAGGAAACCAGCCCTTAATACATGGATGGCAGCCTTAAAACTGACTAACCCTCCGATGTCATCAGCCCCTGTCATGTCAATCTCCACAAGCTAGCACTCCGACCATAAAGTGTATAAACTAGTACTCCGACGACATCACAGATCTATGTTTCCAAGCTGCTAATTAAACCACGGCGGGTCTGTAAATAGAAGTTCCACAAATGTCCCTTTCTACTCACCCTGTTGTTCGCCGACTAGCCGATTGCTGATGCAGAGGGAGTTAAACTCGAAGAAGTAGTTTCATAGTAACATGTATCATCCAACAGAAAGTAAACCTCCAACATCGACCTCAAGTAAACGTGACACTCCTGAATCCGCCTCGCATCTATGCTCATCCGCGGGTGTTTCTCCCAAAGTGCATCTAACATGTCTTTCAGGTCCCGTCCACCCGGAGCCGAATTTTGTGAAACCATTTCTTTAATAACCATGTTATTAGGCAGATAATAAGCCATGTTCTTTAATAGGTCAATGGTCCCAGGGTAGTTTCAAATAAAACCGGACCTATGCGGTTTCGTGTTAGGATTCGTGTGGACGTCTGAAGCGACGTTAGAGTTGTGTTGAAAGTTACAGGTTTTTTTGTGTTATTTTTGTAGTTTTAAATACAGCCCCTTGGTCAATTTAATTACTAACTTTACATTAAAAAGTATTTCTACTCTATCTAAAGGTTAAACAACTACTATCTCCTCCTCGACTTGAATGTTTTTACACAGCGTGCAGGCTTGATGCGCTCCACTTATTTTTGTGGAGAACCAGCGCCTTGAATATGTAGGTACTACAGCGTTTGTACAGCTCGTTGCGTTTCCACAATGAGTCCTTCGTTAAGGAGATATTCCTGAAACGCATCAAAGGAAAACGGAGGGGGAATGATCGTTTTTCGCCTTGTTATTTGGTTTCTATTTATGGGGCGCTCCAGTGTCTCCGCTCGGACGTCCCAGAGAGCATGCCACTTCCAAAACCTCTCTCTCTCCGCACAGCATCCGAAATGCCCTTTGCATGGTTATGCAACCTAATCCCACCATTAGATGGTCAAGGTTAACAGGTGTTGTGCCGAATTTCGACCCCCCCGCATATTACGACCCCCCATCGCGTGAACGCGCATTCGCTTATTGTCAACGCCCCATACTTTCATTTAGTTCGAGGCGCTCTTCCTTCCGACAATATTAGTCTAAATTAGTGTTTATATTCTATCACAAAATCACAAGTTGAGCAACTTATCACAGAAAGCGATGGCATATTTTAGATTGTAAGTTTGAAGACGAACACATCGCAATGGAGCCTCCGACGACCCATGTAAGCTACAACATTCACGATAATGAACTACGAGAGCACTTAAATACTTAATAGTTAAAAGTAATACATTTATGCATTATGTTATTTACTCATATTAATTTTGACAACCTCTTGGTAGCCTACCCTGGAACGCACATTTAACTGTGACTGATCCAAAACTAAGGAAATCCTTTACTAGGTACAGACTCAGTGAGCACAGCCTCGCCTTCGAGAGAGTGAAGGATATTGGATATATTGGATATATATTGAATATATCCAATATATATTTTCGATATATTGAATATATACTGGATATACTGGATATATTCAATATCCAGCCAATTAAGCCTGACATATTCATCACCCCACTCCTATTTCTTGTTTGCAAAGTCAAACGTATTGACGGTTGAGTGTTGAGTGTTACTGAAAAGACAACATTTTCTTCGTTATGAAGTCTTTGGCTTGGAACTTCAGGTGACCTTTCTCCAATTATCACGAGAGTTTAGGTGAGTGACAGCTCACAGGCCTGTGGTGGCCTGTGAAGGATATTGGATATATTGAATATATATTCAATATATATTTTGGATATATTGAATATATATTGAACATATATATATATACTGGATATATTCAATATCCAGCCAATTTAGCCTGCCATATTCATCACCCCCCTCCTATTTCTTGTTTGCAAAGTCTGAGACACTTCAATTTTTTTGGGGTTACATCGTTAGGCCACTGGATGTGACTGTAGAAATTTCAGACGTGTAATCATAACAGGGGACATTTGGCAGGTGGGGGGGGGGCGTTGTCTTCTGACAGCCAATTCATGCCGGCAGAATTACTCACTCATTCAAAATGCTCCCAGTGTTGATGCCTACCATGGCAATATAATGAACAGTACATTAATATGTGTATGGATGTACATATGTATATGTATGCATGAAGTAATTGCAATTAACAACTTCTGACTTTGAGGAATATTCTAGAATAGACTTCCTTTCAGAAATCCTATGTAACATCAACAGATATCAAAGTTGAACACACATTACATTGATGAGCCCTACAACTGTTCCCTGCAGAAAAAACCCACACCCTTGTAAAATAGCCACAATGTCTTGTGGCCAAAAATACCAGAAGACAAGAAGTAAAGTTTGTTGCAAGTACAAAAGTAGCGTATACATTTAACCTCTTTGTATACAAAGAGGTTGTCAAAATTAATATGAGTAAATAACATAATGCATAAATGTATTACTTTTAACTATAACGTATTTAAGTGCTTTCGTAGTTCATTATCGTGAATGTTGTAGCGTACATGGGTCGTCGGAGGCTCCATTGCGATGTGTTCGTCTTCAAACTTACAATCTAAAATACGCCATCGCTTTCTGTGATAAGTTGCTCAACTTGTGATAGAATATAAACACTAATTTACACTAATAATGTCGGAAGGAAGAGCGCCTCGAACTAAATGAAAGTATGGGGCGTTGACAATAAGCGAATGCGCGTTCACGCGAAGGAGGGTCGTATGCGGGGGGGGGGCAGTGGCGCCACCATGGGGTGGCGAGGGGTGGCTATTGCCACCCCAAAATCATCCTTTGCCACCCCATTTGCCACCCCTAAGACAAATTTTATTATGCATATTCATTTTAAATATATAATGTGGTCTAGATTTTTTTGAATTCACAATAGTTCGTAATGTGAAAACGAGCAGTAAATGCAGTAAATGCGCTGCGTAGCGGTTATCAATGAAGTACGACATAATATTGTGTGTGGAATAGGTATTTTGGCGCCCCCTCTGGCTGCAGGCGCACACTTCTGCTCGCATAGACGGAATGAAACCCTCACTGAAGTCCGTAGGACAACGTTACCCCCCCCCCCCCCCCCCCCCCCCCCCCGTCCCCGTCAACAACCGTTGCCCGGGACGCAACTGCGTACGTGTTTTTCCTTTTTAGTATGCCACCCTAAGATTTGCTGTGGCCCCCATTGGCCACCCCTGGAATAATCTTCTGGAGGCGCCACTGGGGGGGGGGGGTCGAAATTCGGCACAACACCGGGACCTCTCGGCAGCAGACCGATTGAATGGCAGTGTCCATGCTCCGGCAGCACCCACGCGCACACCAGTCACACCCACACGATCCGAAGGTGGAGCTGGAGCCTGAAATTGATCCCTCTCCACCGGGTGGCAGTCGGACACTACAGGCATGTCCCTCAGGCTCACACGCGTAACCAGCCATATTCAAATCACTATTTTCCGCCGTGGAGTGTAGAAGACGTTTGCGTGTCTGCAGCAACGATCAAGTCCTACCATGCCAGTGACGTCATTGGCGCTCTAATACTAAAAGACTAATTTTCTTTTGTTGCTAAAAAAAAGCTATTTATTGATTTTTTTAAATATATTTTTTAATGTTTTTCTTTTTTTACAATGGCCATAACTAACACGTTATCGATGTTGATTATTTCAGTTCAGTTCATATTTAAGCTGTCCATCAGTGGTTTTGCTCATACTGGAGTCTTATTGGCTGTATCTAAGAATACTTCCCTCCTAATGGGTAAAGGGAAGTAAGCCCCACCTTTCACGTAGCTGTCGTCAATCCGCAGCCAGAACGCTAACACAAGCAGACAAGTAAAACGAGCTGAGAAAACGAGTCAATTTGAAGAAAGTGTCATTCATAAAACTGTATAAAAAACGGCCATTCTTTGGTGGGATTCTCTGAGGAACACGGCAATGTCGTTTAATAGAGAGAACAGGGAAGCACTCTCTATGACCACACCTGTTGTGTCTGCAAGCACCAGGTTCAGGATATGGGCGTAGCACCAGACGTGCACTTGCCCTGGGGCATGAGATGAAAGCAGAGTTGAAAATCCTCTATACTCCCCTTGCATGTTTGCTGCCCCATCTGTCGCGTTACCCGCACACAGCTTCAGGTCGATGCCCATTTGTCCGAGGAGATTTTGGATTAAGTCAACGAAGTACTGACCAGTGGAAGCCTTGAAATTGATCACACCGATCAGTCTCTCATGAATAGAATCAGTTACATACCGAATGACGACGGAGCACTGGTCATGTGAAGATATGTCCTGTGTTGTGTCAATTTGAATGGAGAACATCTCTGCTTGTCTCACCTCAGCAGCAACCTTATCTTGAATGAGGCGACCAATAACCCCTATCATTGAGTTGACAGTTGTCTTGGACAGGAAAGTGACCAGTGACCCTCTACCCCTCACAGTACTACCTGAGCCATGTAGCTTTTTGCTGGATTCAATGCATTCACAGTGATGTTGATAGGTTTTCAATGTTGTGAGTCCCCGGGACCCACAGGTGGCGAGTTGGGTGGGTCCCTGAGAAATTCAATGGGTCCCGAGTCGACTCCCCAGTTTAAAAAATGTGTTTCTTTTTTATTATTATTCTATTTCTTAAATTAATAGTGTTAAACTCCTTGATGGTGGTATGATATGGTTAGAGCTGGAGTACTCAACCGTTCATGTTTAACACTAGAAACGCCGGGCCATTTGTACTTACTCCTAGCGCCGCAAGAGGGGTCAAATGACCCCCCCAAGTCATTTTAATAAGAGGCTGTGCATTTGCACATAATGATCACTAGGTGGCGCCAATGAGCTATTACCGCGCGAGCGCCACATTTGTGTGTGTGTGTGTGTGTCACAAGCCTAGTCCTCACGATTTTGTCATAAATGTACATATATTCAATCAGAAGGATTGCAAAAAAATCCTGTTTGATTTGCTCATTCGACACGAATGAGCACAGCATCGAGCAGTGGAAACGTGGGTTTATTTACTATGAAGTTCGTATTTTTAATTGTTGAAATGAAATCAGCGGTGACGAGCTAGTTGTTTTGGTAGCGGCTAAATTAGCATGTCGCGACACTTTGTACAGGGGATCACGTCTGCGCCAAGTAGATGCGCAGAGGGTTGAAACAGCGCTTGTCCGATCTGCTCACAAGAAGGTTTCTTTGGCCAGTTACTGTGATTAAACACGAGTTGTTTAATGTTCACAATGTATCGTTTTTCATGGGGAAAATGAGATGCGTCCCCGGGACGCATGGATAGTGAGTTTAGTGCGTCCTTTCAGATTTTAATGCGTCAGGGACGCAGGACGCGTACCTAGCAACATCACTGCATTCATGCACATGTTTTTGCAAGCAGGGGTCAAACTTACTCAGCAACATCACAAGCTCCAGAAACGTTCCGTGGTCCATTGTGGCATCGTCAAGGCTGTATGCTGCCTCGGATATCCCTCCTCCTCGAAAGCTGAGCCCACGCTTCCCAATGACTTTCACAATCTCCACGAGTTGTTCCATCACTTGTCGGCGCTGTTTCACTTGTTCGCGTCTTGCGGACACCTGCTGCTGACACAACAAGGATGCGATGTCCTTCCTACTGGTCCATAGCAGATACCCGTCAGCGCATTCTCGGTGCTGCACACTTCGCTCATGTTCCTCGATGCGCTGTTTGATATGACGCCAGTCCCCCATACCTTTTGTGAACGGATTGCCTTCAGAGGAAAAGGCTAAGCAGAGTGAACAAAATGCTGTGCGTGTGATGTCGTTGTAAGTTAGCCAGGAACGTTCAGTACCATTCCTGCAACACAGCCACTTATTCAGGATTTTTTTTGTGTTCGGTGTTGGGTGCTTTTCAAAAATTAAAGGCAGCTCATTTTGGGTAGGGCGGGTGAAATAATGCATTGCTGGCTTGGCCTCAGACGTAGCTGAAGGGACGTTGACAGTAGAAGCACTAGAACGATGTAATTCAGGTTCTTCTGACATCTCATGCGCATCATTTCCCACTCCCTGCTCACTGGACAGGGAATCCTCCAATTCCGACCCAACATAGACATCATCATCAATTGGCTTGGAGCCTGGACTAACCTCTCCAGTAAAGTCCTCAGTTTCGTCGGTTGAAGTTGCATTTTCGCCGGTTGTAGCAGCAGGGACGTCGGGGGCACTAGCAGCAACGGTTGAAGCACTGGCCACAGCAAATAAGCGATCTATTTTAAAACATCCAGACGCCTCAGCTTGTAGAGATTTCTGCCTTTTGTCCCGAATCTTCTCCGCTCCCCCTTTCTTCTTTTTGCCAACTCTTTCCATGATTTTTAGCCCATCCACTGAAATTAAAATATAAGCGAAGCAACATCCGCAGCATCCATGGACCGTTAACGTTCGCTGTTGGATGTATAATCCCATTGTGCACCGCAACATATTTGTGCAAAATATTCGAACATAAATTCGCCAAATATAAGAAGAAAATCGTAGTTTAGTTTAAAGAAAGCATTTTAGTTTTATTTTAATTTAGTTTGTTGCAATGATTGTACAGTTTGAAGAAACAGGATTTTACAGTTTGAAGAAATAGAAAATTATACCATATACCAACCGTCACATAGATGTGCATGACAAGGAAGCGCTATATATACTGGATGCACCATTGCAACAATTTGACGTTAGGTTCTTTCTTGGGCTCTTTGAGTTATCCGTATTGTCAGGTAAGTAAGGCGGTCGTATAATCAGTATTGGGGCCAGTATGATTGAAGGGGGGCCGGCCCTCGCACGCCGAAATGTGGACCGGCCTCTACTTACTCAACTTACTGCTTCTGAAATGTAATTCACAGCCCCTCTCTCTCTGTTTTCCTGCCTCTCATTATGTCTCAATTTCAGTCTCATTATCTCCCTCTCTGCTCGCTCTGTATGTCTCTTTTTGTCTCCCCCCCGTGTTTATCTCCCACTTTGTACTTATCTACAAGTTCTGTACAATCCTCCAATAGAGGACATGAACCAACAAAAACACACGCATATACGCACACAGAACGCCTTCCCAGACTCAATCACAATGCACAAACAGATATGAGGCACACACACAAAACAATATACTGCGTTTGCTACGCACACACACACACACACACAAACACTGTTTTGTGTGTGTCCTATAAGACACCTGTTTGTTTTCCAATTAAAGCAGAGTGAGGCGCTGTGGGCAGTCTGCCAGTCAGCCAGCACCACCAGTAGCATGTTGGCGTGTTAAGTGAGTCTGTTAGCCTGTCAGCAGCACGCCAACACAGCCCAAGGACAAGAGGACGCTTTTACACTTGACTGTGTCTATGTGCATCCATGCACACAAAGACACACCCTAACATGCACAAACAGCCAAACACACTGGTATATGTGTCCAATATATTCCCGTTTGAAAAAAACATGCAATAGCATTAGGGCTGGCCCGAATTATTCGAATATTCGAATACTCGTTCGGAAAATTAGTATTCGAAGCTTAAATCACTATTCGGATATTCGTTTTTTTTTTGTTTGTTTTTTTGCTAAACAATTTTTTTTGCAAGATGCTAGAACTGCAATATAATATCAGCAAATAATATAATATTTGGGATATAAAAGTTAGTAATATTGTAGTAGTAGTAGTATATTGCTAATTTAGGAGGATATTACATCACTAAGTGTCACAACTTGCGCATCCATCTCCTCACCTCCGAGCGCACTTACATTACTTACATTGAATGGCACATCGCATTATACAATTGTATCTACTGGATCCATTTGGAACGGCAGAACCACCTTCTGGCGGTCTTTGAACTATGACCTAGTTGGCCGCTGACCTTTCAAAGCGCAACCGGTGAGACACTGTGCCGTGTTCCAATACCCGTACTTCCATGAGTATACTTAAAGGAAGTACACTATCTGCACTATCCGTACTCACTTGAGTACGCTAATTTTTTAGATGTGAGTGCTGTTCCAAATCGAGTACTCTGTGGTGCACTTACCGGAAATGACGATCACGACTGCCGCCGTGGCTCCTCCCCCGCAATAAACATCCCGCTTTGAACGGTGAACTCTTTACGCCTAGCAGCTATAAAAAGCTATAAAAACTACAAAATGGCTCTATTAATGCAGGCTATGTGGAAAATGCGCCGACTTGGCTCAGCCTGGCTCCGCCTTTTCCACTACGTAGCTAAGATGGCTGCCGTTGAGTACGGGGAGTGTCCTTCGATCCACACTTCACGATTAGCCCGTTTTGAGTACGGCATCCGGCTCCTTGAAGTATACTTCTTTTCGCCGGATCTGAATTGGAACATACTGTGTACTCAAATTTTGGCTAGTAAGTGCGGACAGTACGGGTATTGGAACACGGCTGTATGCTAGACTAGTATGTGACGTTACCAGAGCGCAGGAGGCAAACTATAAGCGACACCAAGCAGAGAAGTGAGAGAGGTGGAGGAAGAATATATATCTTGTTTCCCTTAACTTTATAACACAACATTAGCGGGATCTCGGGAGGAAAAACTAATGCTTAGCGAAATGCTAACCTTAGCTTAGCTGTTTGTTTACGTTCGCTGTACAGCGCCACGCACATCAACTGTGACTGGCTTGCTGCAGAGCGTAAGCGTCTTGGGAATACCCGGTCAATATAATGGATATAATATGGACACATAAGTCAATCACAATTCGGCATTTGTTGTGGATTTATTGTACAAATTCCCTGAAGAATTGAAAAGCTCCCGTAATGGCTGAGATGGCAGAAAGGACAGCTGATTTGAACAGCTGTTCGCTTCCACGGGGAAAAAGTAAGGAACTTCAACTTATTTAGGCCTCCTAATTAAAGTTCATACGCTATTAAATCGGTAACCCTTCATTTTACAGTCCCCTAATTACTAGGTATTTACTCGGTAAAAACCTGGTAAATCATAGTGTATTACTGGGTAATTACCACTGGTAATAAGAAGGTAAATACAGAGGTAGTTACCCAGTAAATACATGGTAAATCATAGTGTATTACTGGGTAATTATCACTGGTAATAAGAAGGTAAATACAGAGGTAGTTACCCAGTAAATACATGGTAAATCATAGTGTATTACTGGGTAATTATCACTGGTAATAAGAAGGTAAATACAGAGGTAGTTACCCAGTAAATACATGGTAAATCATAGTGTATTACTGGGTAATTATCACAGGTAATAAGAAGGTAAATACAGAGGTAGTTACCCAGTAAATACATGGTAAATCATAGTGTATTACTGGGTAATTATCACTGGTAATAAGAAGGTAAATACAGAGGTAGTTACCCAGTAAATACATGGTAAATCATAGTGTAGTACTGGGTAATTACCACTGGTAATAAGAAGGTAAATAGAGGAATTACAGCTGAAGTACTAAGTTAACCCTCCACTATTACCCATCAACTCAACTAACTGTGTAAATGACTTTTTCTTAGTTATTATTCATAGCTACACCCATTTAGAAAGGGTTTATTCGATTTACCTTAGAAACTATGGAATTACTTACCTGGTAACAAACTCCGCAGGAACAGTTTTCCTCTAGTGTCATGGTACATCTTCTTAAATACTGGGTACAAAGCCGTTTGTTTCCATGGTGTTACCACGTTATTACCATATAATTTATAATGGATACATTCCATTGTCCATGCAGTCAACACAAACTTGTACCATGTACGTTCTGCGACGTTATCAAGTAAAACGCGACAATTTACCCGGTAAGTAACCTGAAACTGTACTGTAAAGGGAAGCCTCGTTTGTTTCCATGGTATTACCAGGTTCTTACCATATTATTTGTAATACATTATTCCCTTTTCCATGCAAACATCAAACTTCTGCGACGTGACAAATTAAAACATCACAATGTACAGAGTTAGTAAACTGAAACTGTAGGCTACTGTAAAAGAAAGCAATGTTTAATCCCATGGTAGTTACATTGTACTGAACAAAGCTTTAACTGTTGCTAAATGTATAATGTAAATGTATAACTATTAGACAGTATGGTGATACACAGAATAAGTCGTTTAATCTTTTTTAATAATTACGCTGAAACAAGCTAAAGAGAAACTGCACATGACATGGTAGGACATCTGTAGTAACTACCTCATCACCTTCATTTAGACTTCAGGGAGGGTTGTTAAACTTTGTAACATGCTCTTATGTCTTTAAACAAGCGCCCAAGAATGCCCTTCCTATGCTCTTTTCCAAGCCAGTGGTTCCACTCGATGTACCTTAAGTTCATCTTCAAGGCCTTCTCTGACAAGTTTCCCCTGTACCTGTAGATGTCCTCTTTATAATTCCGCCATGCCCGTTCAATGTGCTGTGTGTGAGCACCACTCCCAGGGTGGACAAAATGTCTCTGGTGATTAACCTGATAGTGAATGTAACCATCATGCGACAATCTGTTGTACGCACCCCAGCAATCACTTATCACATCACTTCCAGGTCTAATATATTTTCTGATTATTGGGAGCAATCGCCTTCTGGATCGATTTTTCACCAGTTTTAAGACAGGACGTCTACGGGACCCCTTCACTTCTACCATTCCAAAGACCCACGAGCGTCTACGCCAGGTGTTTCCACGTCGTCCACGACCGTACTGAAAATAAGCAAAATGTAATCCTTAAAAGGCAGTCCACCCAAAATGTATCATTTGATTATGTTACTCACTTCAGGTCTTGTTGATCCACCCCCATGGTCATGATAATAATACTGCATGGCATATGAACATTTCATAGGGCTAGCTTCCAAAGAAACATTTTTAAGTGTCAAATTTTTACACATATACTCCATTATATGAGGCCATGAAATGGTCATATGCGAGGCCTCTATCCCCATGGAGGTTGATCAACAAGACCTGAAGTGAGTCTAACCTTTTATAGATTATTAATTATAGATCATTTGGGGTGAACTATCCCTTTAACTATTTAAACCTTTTACCACTGTATTTATAATACTGTATTAATTCAGATGTACTGATCTATACAAAACAGAAATTACCATTTTACTTACAAAAACGTACCTTTCTTTTGTGTCTGAATTTGCTCTCGTCTATTGATACAAAAGCTCTCCTCCCTCCAATTTGCATTTCCCGTCTTCCTTCCAGTCGTCTGATTGCTTCACCGCAGATTTCCCTCAGAAGTGTAGTCACCCTGGTCAGTGATTTGCTGCTCCCACATACTCCATCCTCTATCATGTCCACTTGCCTCTTCCTCAAACCCTGTGACAAACTGAGACAAAAAAATACTAAACATTTAAGTTCCAATAGTTTAAGTCACATACAGATACATGAAATGCAGTGAAATGAAAAAGTAGCAGTGCCTGCAGAGATTGTGCAAAAAGAGAGAGTAGAATAAGGGCAATAATAATTAAGACAATTAGCACTATAAAGAGTATCAAGTCAGCAATAATATTAAATTTAAACGTGCAAAAGAACAATATATGGTATGGTATACATGGTATGGTAAGCATGACAACTACCATGACAACTATGAACTATCAACACACTATCACCATATTGTCAATTAATCCAGCCTGATTATAATAATACAACAATGATTAAAGATGAAATTAAATGTGGATTTAATATATCAGAAATATTAGGCAATATTACAGGACATTGTTATAGCGTAACCAAAACACATTTGCGTAGCGTGAGAGAGATCGAGCACCTAACCTGTGCATTATTGTCATCCATGATGGTAGTGGAATGTGGGATCTGGAGAATATTGAGCCCTCTCTGATGGACCTTGTGATGCACCTTCCCCTGTGGTTGGCCTTTCTACAGATCCTGTAACATACATCATCTGTAAATATTCCAGATTCCATACCTTGACAGACTATGTTAAGGCACAGGTTGATCATGTTATGTTTTAAATGTATTGATTTAATTGGGGGTTATACATTGTTGATGACAAAACAATGTAGTACATTTACAGCAAACAACGGAAGTCTTTGCAAAGTGACACGTTTTGTTATTTGGTACTCCAACACCTTGAGTTTGAAAGGATTCAGTGACCAAGAGGTTAAAGTGCACACTGTCAGCTTTAGTTTTAGGGTACTTGCATCATTTTTGGATGACATTACAGCACATTTTGTACATGGTCCCCCCATTTTATGTTACCAAAAGTATTTGGACAGATTAACGTTATGCACAATAGTCATATTAAGTCATTGGTCGCAAATCCTTTGCATGCAGTAACTGTCTGAAATCTGTGATCTGTAGGCATCACTAGAGGCTATATCTTCCCTGGCGATGTTCTACAGGCTTTTTGTCTTCTCTTCAGTATGTGAAATATATATACTAAATTGGATCGAGATTGGGTGTTTGACTTGTGCATTATGTTAATCTGTTCAAAGAATAGGAAGCCCTAAAATGGGAGGACCATGTACAAAAGCTGCTTCAATGTCATTTGATATGGATTTAAATACTCAACAATTAAGGTTGACAGTATGCACTTTAACTTCATGGGCATCCTTTCAAACGGAAGGTGCTATAGTACAGAACCACAATAATAAAACAGGTGTCACTGTCCCAAAGTTGCTGCTCCTCCTATGGTTTTGTGTTTTGTGAGTAGTAGAAGAGAGAAACGTCACAGGAGAGCAAGTTCTCCGAGTGGGAATTGAAATTGAAGTACAATGTTAAGATGCAGTATAATCTAATGGCACATTGATCTGAGTGTAGCAATGATGATCGTCTCTTACCACCTGTATCCATCCTTGGTTGTGCTGGTTCTTTTGAATTGCATTCGGTTGTTGCACACAGGGCATCGTTTTTTCCTTGCAACCAGCCTCTCCTTCTGGAGCCATCTTATTAATCGTTTGCCCCCTTGCGCTGTCCTCTGCAGTAATTCCCTTGTCAATGTCATATTACTGAAAAATACACACAATTTAAAATGTAACAGATGTAACATTAGATGCAGTTGTAGTACCGGTAGATGTTCTCCGGAGGTTGGTGCTCTTCGCGGGCATTCTTTTCAAACATTCTGCTAGATCGCTAAATTGCATTCCTAGCTACATTTTACTTTGAGGCAAAATCACGTGTTGAATCACGTGAACGCCATAGCGCGAAGTACGATTTTTTAATCCAACAAAATTATGTTTTATTTCAGCTAATGTTACATGTTTACTGTATTTAAAGGGGTCGTTTGGAATTTTGGACATAGGGCCTGATTCCCAAGTTAGCCTTTGTGTTCTTTATCATTAGCAGTTTAAAACATTTCATTTCAGTCCTTCTAGTTGCTAGGCTAGCGCACGGCAACAGCAACCGCCATTAGAATCGCGCAACAATCGATAAATTAGAATTGAAAATATGTGCGAATCGAAACATTTATCATATTTGGTAGAAAATACAGATGTTGATATAAGGGAATAAACTTACTTGGATCATAAACAGGCACGGAAAACGACAAAAAAGGGTGTCCTTCAGGACTCAGCAAAGTGCGCCGTGGAAGTGAGCATGCGCAGTGCGCACTAACAGTGTGACCGAATAACGAACATAAAGAGTGGTAGAAGTCACGCCCTTTCCGGTAGAGCCAATGGGACCTACCGGACAGGGCGTGACTTCGCCACTCTATACACGCAGATGCATCCGTATCCCCCCGGGACCCCCCCCCCCTTTCCATCTTCCATCACCGTGACCGTGGACTGCAAGTCGCATTTATTCGCCTCCGAAGAAGAAGACTGTCAGCTGAACACTACCACGATACCTCTATTAATCCCGGTAAGACAGCGAGCACGAGGATCTTCATCAAGCGGTCACTAGTGACCCGTGTCCCATATTTCCCCATAAGTTAACCACAAACCATAAGTTAACCATAAGTTAGCGAAAAAGTTTGCTAAAGTTTGCTACTGTTAGCTAGTACATATCAGGTGCTAAAAGAGAGTACAGCTCATTAGTCTGGGGCCCCCTGGTTGAGCTGCTCCCCCCGCGACCCGACCCCGGATAAACGGATGACGATGAGATGAGATGAGGCTTGGCTTTGACATAATTTATTATATTCAATATTTTTTTAATGCAGTCATGCCAAAGACACGAGGAACCAGAAGAACCGACAAGAGCCAAAACCCTGATGACCTGCTGCAGTCTGATAATGAAGGTAATTTAATGTTACATAGTAAAGGGTCTAATAACCGTAAAACCTTTTTTTTTTTTTATTGTGAGAAGGGTTTTTCCTCACTTAAAAGTACGGATGCACTGAATTTCCGACCACCTTCGGTTTTCGGCCGAAATACGTTTGTGATGACGCAACAAAAAGCGCGGCCAGCACACGCTTGTCTGCATAGACATCTTATATGATAGACGGAGCATCGAATGCTACCGCCTACTGGCGCTGACGAGACGCGGGGCCGCCATTTTGGAGTGGTCATCCGCTCCACTCAGTGTAATCCGTTTGGCTGGAGGAGCAATGAACTGGCAGCGCATTTAATGAATCATACCTCACTAAATACCACTGATTTTCATGCGGTTTTTTGTCATACGTGTAGCTATGATAAAGGCCACATGGTTTGGCGTGTTTTATTATTCAATACCAATTATACCAATAGTACGGTAATGTTAAATCTTGCTTGTGAAAAGTAATCCAGTAATGCATCTTTAAATGTATAGGTATGAAATACATTTGTGTTTGAATCTTTTTTAGTTGTAGAGATTCAACCGAAAGGCTCTGCTCCAACCATGGCTAAGTTACGGGAGGACTATAAATTACTGAAAGAGGAGAATCGGCTTCTGAAAGAGGAGAACCGGCTTCTGAAAGAGGAGCGGGATTTCCTTAGGGAAAAAGGTCTCAACCCTGTGAAGACTGGCCCCTCAACAACTTCTAAAGGTATCCAGACTGTTCCTCCCAAAACCAACACGGAAGACTATTTCTATCGGTCTGAATTAGTCTAAATTGCTTTTTCTTTTGCATTCATTGATTTGATATCACTACAACATGCAAATGCATAAGATGGGTATACTACAGAGGATCTTTTCAAGTGCTAAATCAGAAAAAAATAAATCTATAGAGAAAACTAATTTTTTTTTACGATTTCTGTTACACTGTGTAAGGGTCCCACAAAAGGATGCCTAAGGATTCTTCAGACTCTTCGGCATCTGACTCTGAGACAGACTCCTCCTCCTCTGAAGGAGGGAAGAGGAAGAAGAAGAAGACTATCAAGAAAACCCGCACAGCATTTGGGAAAAGAGGTAACTTCCATCATTTGGAAAAAGATGATAAGTAGCTTGTAGGTTATCATAGATCTCTCTAAATTGTTTGCACACCCAACCCTTTGATTAATTTGGCCTCCATAACCCACAAATTCTGATAACTTGTGCTGTTTGGTTGTCTCCTAATTTAATATTATTCAAAATATTATTAAAGTATTAGTAGGGTCAAGTATTTTAGACAGAAACCGGTCTTCATTGCATTGCATGGGAGAGACCCGGATGCAGCCCATATAATTGGTATTTTCTTATAACTGAATAGTGGTAGAAAGATTTAAACATTGATTATATTAACTGGATTACTTTTGTAAAGCAATACAATAGAAATGAACATTTAGCTTCAATACTACTATTCACTGCTAATATTTACGCAAAAAAACAGTTTTGTTATTTGAACTAGTAGTCCAATCTGCAACATCATTGAACGAGAGTGTCGCAAAATGGACCTAGCTCTGTCTAAAGAACATTTTCATCTTAAAATCAAAGCATCAAAGCACCAAAGCAGGGCGCTACATTGAAACTAGAATGGAGTGACATAAAAGATCCTTACACTATTAGGCATGAGGCTAAGATCAGTGACAACACACACACAATCCACAATTTCATGTGCATTAACCATATTCAAGGTTCCATATTCAGTTACGTATATTTTAGTGTAATCACTTCTGTATTGATGTAACACTAGAGTGAAGAAGAGCGGAGACTAGATTACTTTAGTTGATTTATCCGTCTAACTCCAGAATGGACAGTTATGTATAATCAGTGTTTTTGATATATTTGTGTGATTATGAAATAATGTTAATCTATATTTCATTTTATGATCTGTGTTGTAGTTCAGAATCCAGAGGACGTTGTGCACCGGTACCGAGCTGTCCTAAAAGAGTTTAGGCGCACCAGGAGCATGAGCCTGAGCTGTGAAGTACTGAACGTGGACAGGAACACAATTGCCTTGACGGCCATCATTGCCGAAACCTTTATTGGTGCAGAAGGTGAAGACTTCGGGCAACTGCCAGTGTTCATGGAAGGAGACACTGTAAGCAATTATGCTAAAACCTGCAAGGCCTTCTTAGAGGGCAATCAACTTCTTGGGGAAAAAATAAAAAAAATGAAAAACAACTCGGAGCTGCTCCCCATGAAATATAAATTCCGAAAGTGAGGGGCCACACCAGGGTTCTGTGTTTTTGTTTTCTGTGTTAGGGAGTTGTCCCTGTTAAATTGTATTAAACTTTGCTTTCTTTTACAGTAGCCTACAGTTTCAGTTTACTAACTCTGTACGTTGTGATGTTTTATTTTGTCACGTCGCAGAAGTTTGATGTTTGCACGGAAAAGGGAATAACGTATTACAAATAATATGGTAAGAACCTGGTAATACCATGGAAACAAACGAGGCTTCCTTTTACAGTACAGTTTCAGGTTACTTACCGGGTAAATTGTCGGGTTTTACTTGGTAACGTCGCAGAACGTACATGGTACAAGTTTGTGTTGATTGCATGGAAAAGAGAATAACGTATTACAAATAATTTGGTAAGAACCTGGTAATACCATGGAAACAAACAAGGCTTCCTTTTACAGTACAGTTTCAGGTTACTTACCGGGTAAATTGTCGGGTTTTACTTGGTAACGTCGCAGAACGTACATGGTACAAGTTTGTGTTGACTGCATGGAAAAGGGAATAACGTATTACGAATTATGTGGTAAGAACCTGGTAATACCATGGAAACAAACGAGGCTTCCTTTTACAGTACAGTTTCAGGTTACTTACCGGGTAAATTGTCGGGTTTTACTTGGTAACGTCGCAGAACGTACATGGTACAAGTTTGTGTTGACTGCATGGAAAAGGGAATAACGTATTACGAATTATATGGTAAGAACCTGGTAATACCATGGAAACGAACGAGGCTTCCTTTTACAGTACAGTTTCAGGTTACTTACCGGGTAAATTGTCGGGTTTTACTTGGTAACGTTGCAGAACGTACATGGTACAAGTTTGTGTTGATTGCATGGAAAAGAGAATAACGTATTACAAATAATATGGTAAGAACCTGGTAATACCATGGAAACAAACAAGGCTTCCTTTTACAGTACAGTTTCAGGTTACTTACCGGGTAAATTGTCGGGTTTTACTTGGTAACGTCGCAGAACGTACATGGTACAAGTTTGTGTTGACTGCATGGAAAAGGGAATAACGTATTACGAATTATATGGTAAGAACCTGGTAATACCATGGAAACGAACGAGGCTTCCTTTTACAGTACAGTTTCAGCTTACTTACCGGGTAAATTGTCGCGTTTTACTTGGTAACGTCGCAGAACGTACATGGTACAAGTTTGTGTTGACTGCATGGACAATGGAATGTATCCATTATAAATTATATGGTAATAACGTGGTAACACCATGGAAACAAACGGCTTTGTACCCAGTATTTAAGAAGATGTACCATGACACTAGAGGAAAACTGTTCCTGCGGAGCTTGTTACCAGGTAAGTAATTCCATAGTTTCTAAGGTAAATCGAATAAACCCTTTCTAAATGGGTGTAGCTATGAATAATAAGTAAGAAAAAGTAATTTACACAGTTAGTTGAGTTGATGGGTAATAGTGGAGGGTTAACTTAGTACTTCAGCTGTAATTCCTCTATTTACCTTCTTATTAGCAGTGGTAATTACCCAGTACTACACTATGATTTACCATGTATTTACTGGGTAACTACCTCTGTATTTACCTTCTTATTACCAGTGATAATTACCCAGTAATACACTATGATTTACCATGTATTTACTGGGTAACTACCTCTGTATTTACCTACTTATTACCAGTGATAATTACCCAGTAATACACTATGATTTACCATGTATTTACTGGGTAACTACCTCTGTATTTACCTTCTTATTACCAGTGATAATTACCCAGTAATACACTATGATTTACCATGTATTTACTGGGTAACTACCTCTGTATTTACCTTCTTATTACCAGTGGTAATTACCCAGTAATACACTATGATTTACCAGGTTTTTACCGAGTAAATACCTAGTAATTAGGGGACTGTAAAAGGAAGGGTTACCATTAAATCTTTAACTAAATGTGCAGATACTGTCAAATCGGTTCCAGGGAGTATAGGGATTATTATTATTATTATTTATTTATTTATTTATTTTTTCTGGAACGAGTATTCGAATACTCGCTCGGAAAAACCGACGAGTATTCTAAGCCTGAAAAATGGTATTCGGGCCAGCCCTAAATAGCATACATAATTAAAACGTAAAATGCAGATTGTCTTTAACGCAATTACTTGTGGGAGGAGATAGTGGGTATTTTCGGCGTGTCATCTGCAGTTTTATCGGTCAACCCTCCCAGCTGTCTTGTATATCGTTTGCGAAGCAGCATGCAATGCGTGTAAAGAGCCATGTGTGTGTACCTGCAAGTGCCTTGGTACAATGTTGAACCCTCCCTTCGACACCTTGTAAAGCAAAGCATATGCACACACCTCCTATGAACTTTACTTGCCTCGCCCATCTGCTGTTTGATATTGTGCCTGGGGTCTGCCAGTTAAACAGTGGTATCCCTTTTTAAAAATGCCTCTTCTGGCCTCCCTCTGCCCGGACCAGCAGGTTGATCAGGCGCTGTGCTCTGATTAGCAGTACACCTCTATGTACGGTTTGCAGAGGCGGACAGAGTACACAGCTTCCTTACTTGAGTAAAAGTACAGATACCCCTAGCTAAATTTTACTCAAGTACAAGTAAAAGTACTACAGTCAGATGTCTACTTAAGTAAAAGTACTGAAGTACTTGTTTTTAAAAGTACTTGAGTATCAAGAGTACAAGAGTATGTTTTCTAAATATTGCATTACTACTGCCACAGTGCTTACATTTATGTATAGAAACGTCCTACATGGAGTTATGAAAAATGTTAACACCTTGGAGAATGTAAAAGGAATTGAAAGTAAAACAAGTAATTTTCATCTTTTTACCATGGCAATAGCACAATAGTATACAGTATAACAGTATACTCAAGAACATAAAAACAATTGCTCAGCTTACATAAATATGCAATATCAGAAAAGAAAATTCAGCTAACAATTCTATGTATGTGTGAGTTTCTCCGCTTTTTTATCAATCAAATCAACAATCGTCTCTCATCTAATTCTGACCATGGAGTTGGATTTGGCGGAAAGCAAAGGTGATTGCTGATAGGCTGAAGGCTGTCCTAATCAGTTTGAGAGGGAATCACGTTTGAGAGGGAAACAACAAATTGAGGGTTTCCGTGATTTTTCTTTTCTCCTTTTATTTTTCAGAAGGAGTAACGGGTACTCACGGTTATGGATAGAAATGTAACGGAGTAAAGAGTACAATATTTGCCTCTCAAATGTACTTGAGTAAAGTCATGAGTACTCCCAAAAAATGATACTCGAGTAAAGTACAGATCCCGCAAAATTGTACTTAAGTACTGTACTCAAGTAAATGTACTCCGTTACTGTCCGGCTCTGACGGTTTGTCACAACACTTGGAGTCCAGCCTTTGTTTGCTCTTTGTGGCGGAGATACAGAGGGGGGAGAATGATTCCCTAGATTGATCATTATCTTTATGGATTCCTTTTGTTATTGCCATACATTCATTTAGTAACTAGCATAATTTGAACAAAAGTAAAAAGAGGCAGGGAAAAGTGACATAATGGAGCCTAAACTTGATATTCTCGACCTCTTTGTCCTTCCACCTACTCTGGTTAATCATCTGAGATAGTAGGTGTTTGACTGCCTTACTACAACCACCATCTCTTTTAAAGTGCAACTCACAAGTTATCAAAGTATAAGGCTAATCGATTTAAAGACTATTTTGATGTTATGTGGCTCAGAATTATAGCCAGATAATTCTTAGCAATGCAACAAGCTCTCAGAAGCGCATTGTCCAGAGCGTCAAGCTGTCTATGAGGTAGAGTCCTCCACTTCTTTTTATCATGCTCTTGTTGTTTCAGTTTTATCATTTGCACTACCAGCCTGGTTTGGAAACCTGTCTTTGAAAAACAAAGGCTCACTTAATCAAATAGTTAAGTGGCCCAGCAGACTGATTGGTGAACCACAGCTCAACTTCGTGACCTTGTATGCAAGACAGCTATAACGCATAACTGATGCAATTTTAAATGACAGTTCCCATCCATTGCATACTGAGTTTCAGCCTCTACCCTCTGGTCGCAGGTTCACTTTGCCTAGGTGTACAACAAAACGATACAAAAATAGTTTTGTCCCCGCAAATACACTGAGGAATAAGTCGTAGCTATTTGGATAATTTATTATTTATTGCTGTTTTTATTGACTCATTGCTGTACTCTACATATTCTACCCATTTACTTCATGTTTAATTTTTCAACCTAAAAATTTACTGAGTTATTATGTTGTTTTACTATTTAATTGTTTCAAATTTGAAATGTTCAGGTATGGTTACCAATAACCCCCACTACCCATAAACCCGAATTTGTGGTACTGCACCGAAAGGTGGCGCTATTGTAAAAAATCATGAATTAGGCTTATTTCTCCTCACCAGATTGACCTGGACTCAAAATTCTTTCATAATATTAATCTCTAGAATAAGATGCATCTATTAAACCCTATTATGCACTAAAAATGTTTACTTTTCCCACAATGTCATATTAAAGCCAAACAGGATATAAAGATTCAAAGGCTACAAAAACAATAAAAAATTCACCAGAATCGCCACATAAAATCTGTAGACCAAGCCTCACAAAAATGTAACAGAATTTGTTTTATTTAGTGCCATTTGAGAAATATTGGCCAATAAAGTTGGAGCAGTTTTTCTTATATGACCATTTTTTTATTGTATAATAAAACATAAGACTATTCAGTGTTTCCCCTAGAATTTCTTTTAGGCCCGGTGGTAAGAGCTGATAGTGTGATTTGTTATACATTTTTCACGGGATGCCAGAGTATTTGTTGGTTATTTCCATATAAAACACTTGCTTAGCCATCACAAGTTGGTTAAGTTATGGACATATAAAGAACGAGGCTAGTGTTTTGCGGGGGCGGTAAAAATGTCCATGGTAACGGCGGGCTGAACCAATCAGACGTCGCATTTACGCGATCGGTTCGTGGTATAGTTCTTCTTCCGGAGAATAAATGTACTCTCGTTTGGCACCGTGTTTAGGAAGAACCTTGAAATACCTTTTTGTCCTTCATCCCTTTTAATTTTTTTTGGTGGTGCCATGCTAATGATGATATAACTTAAATAAATATAAACCCAAATGGTGGTACTGCAGCCAAAGGTGGCGCTATTTAAAAAATGATGAACTAGCCTTATTTCTCCTTACTAGATTGACCTGCTCTCAAAATTCTTTCATCATTTAATCTCTAAAATCAGATGCATGTTTTTCACCCCGGTTCTCTGCTCTGAAAATGTTTACTTTTCCCACAATTTCATAGAAAAGCCAGGCGTCAGTCTCAACCCATTTTGCCTATGACCATTTTGTTATTGTATAACTACCATACGGCAATCATTAGGTGGATACCATTAACAGTGCACATTTTCAGATCTGTACTATTTTCAGAAAGCCATTAATTCTCTTGTGAAATGTGTGCTTGGAGTTTTCTTCATGTGTGCTTATCAATCGACATTTTCAGGATGTGAATGAGGCTTCAAGCAGCTCAGGAATGTCAGTGGCTCAACGGAGTAATGCCTTATACTGGTGATCCTTAGGTTGAGAGATTGAATCCTGATTAGAGCATAATGAACAAGCTGAACATGCATATTCTGTCTTTACCACTCATTTGAGAAACACAACATTGAACAGAACCTGAAAGCAGGTAATCAACTTTCCGACTCATTAATTTCCAAGAATCTGACTACCAAGAAACAGTATGGCTTTAAGGGGAACTTCTTCGTTAACCGTTTTTCCTTTATAATTAACTCTGTCATATTTATATTTATTCCGTTAGTGTTCTTTACTAAAAAGGTTTAATTTCCCCAGAACTTCAAAGATCTTTCAGGTATATGCTTTGAAGAAAGCCCTTAATTCACTTGAGAAATGTGTGCTTGGAGTTTTCTGGATGTTTATCAATATACATTGACCATGTGAATAAGCCTGCAGTTCAGGTTTATCAGTGGCTCAATAGGATAATGCCTTCTACAATTGATCCTTAGGTTGAGTGTTCGAATCCTGATTATAGCAAACAACATCTTTGGGTACAAAATAAGGTTACTTGAACTTGAGCTAACACCAACGATCGGCCTAAGGGTTGTAGGGGGGAAAACTCTGACTGTTGTTGGTGCGTATGCACCAAACAGCAGTTCAGATTACTCAGCCTTCTTGGAGACCCTGAATGGAGTCCAGTATGGGGCTCCAGTAGGGGACTCCGTAGTTCTGCTGGGAGACTTCAACGCCCACGTGGGCAACGATGGAGACACCTGGAGAGGCGTGGTGGGGAGGAACGGCCTCCCTGATCTAAACCCGAGCGGTCGTTTGTTATTGGACTTCTGTGCTAGTCATGGATTATCCATAACGAACACCATGTTCGAACATAAGGGTGCTCATAAGTGTACCTGGTACCAGAGTACCCTAGGCCGAAGATCGATGATCGATTTCGTGATCGTGTCATCTGATCTGAGGCCGCATGTTTTGGACACTCGGGTTAAGAGAGGGGCGGAACAGTCAACCGACCACCATCTGGTGGTGAGTTGGATCAGGGAATGGGGGAAATTTCCGGATAGACCTGGTAAGCCCAAACGAGTAGTGCGGGTGAATTGGGAACGTCTGGAGGAGGCCCCCGTCCTAGGTATCTTCAACTCACACCTCCGGCAGAGTTTTTCTGGCATTCCTGTGGAGGTTGGGGGCATTGAGCCGGAGTGGGCGGTGTTCAAAGCCTGCATTGCTGAAGCTGCGATGGCTAGCTGTGGCCTCAGGGTCTTAGGCTCCTCAAGGGGCGGTAACCCTCGGACACCGTGGTGGACACCGGTGGTCAGGGAAGCCGTCCGATTGGAGAAGGAGGCCTTCCGGGATATGATATCCTGGAGGACTCCTGACTCGGTTGCAGGGTACCGACAGGCTCGAAGGGCTGCAGCTGCTGCCGTGTCGGAGGCTAAGCAGCGGGTGTATCCGGCACCTCAGGAGGGGGAAACGGGGAACCATCCATGCTGTGTACAGTAAGGATGGGACTCTGTTGACCTCAACTGAGGAGGTTGTCGGACGTTGGAAGGAACACTTTGAGGAACTCCTGAATCCGAATAACACGCCCTCTATGTTGGAGGCAGAGCTCGAGGTTGATGGTGTTTTGTCGTCAATTTCCCTGGTGGAGGTCACTGAGGTAGTCAAACATCTTTGCAGTGGCAAAGCCCCAGGGATTGATGAGATCCAGCCAGAAATGCTAAAGGCTCTGGGTGTTGAGGGGCTGTCATGGTTGACACGCCTATTCAACATAGCGTGAGAGTCGGGTACAGTGCCAAAGGAGTGGCAAACCGGGGTGGTGGTTCCCCTGTTCAAAAAGGGGGACCAGAGAGTGTGTGCCAATTACCGGGGTATCACACTTCTCAGCCTCCCTGGTAAAGTCTACTCCAAGGAGCTGGAAAGGAGGGTTCGGCCGATCGTCGAACCTCAGATTGAAGAGGAACAATGCGGTTTTCGCCCCGGACGTGGAACTACGGACCAGCTTTTCACTCTCGCAAGGATCCTGGAGGGGGCCTGGGAGTATGCCCATCCGGTCTACATGTGTTTTGTGGATCTGGAGAAGGCGTATGACCGGGTCCCCCGCGAGAAACTGTGGGAGGTGCTGCGGGAGTATGGGGTAAGGGGGTCTCTCCTCAGGGCCATCCAATCTCTGTACACCCAAAGCGAGAGCTGTGTTTGCGTCCTCGGCAGCCAGTCAGTTTCGTTCTCAGTGGGTGCTGGTCTCCGCCAGGGCTGCGCCTTGTCACCAATCCTGTTTGTGATATACATGGACAGGATATCGAGGCGTAGTCGTGGTGGGGAGGGGTTGCAGTTCGGTGGTCTGAGGATCTCGTCACTGCTTTTTGCAGATGATGTGGTCCTCATTGGATCATCGGCCTTTGACCTTCAGCACTCACTGGATCGGCTGGCGGCCGAGTGTGAAGCGGCTGGGATGAGGATCAGAACCGCTGAACCCAACCGCTAACCCAAGTGAAGGAGTTCAAGTACCTCGGGGTCTTGTTCGCGAGTGAGGGTACTATGGAGTGTGAGATTGGCCGGAGAATCGGAGGAGCGGGGGCGGTATTGCGTTCGCTTTACCGCACCGTAAAGCGAGCTGAGCCGCAAGGCAAAGCTCTCGATCTACCGGTCGATCTTCGTTCCTATCCTCACCTATGGTCATGAGGGTTGGGTGATGACCGAAAGGACGAGATCGCGGGTACAGTTTTCTCAGAAGGGTGGCTGGCGTCTCCCTCAGGGATAGGGTGAGAAGCTCAGCCATCCGTGAGGAACTCGGATTAGAGCCGCTGCTCCTTTACTTAGAAAGGAGTCAGCTGAGGTGGTTCGGGCATCTGGCAAGGATGCCCACTGGGCGCCTCCCTTGGGAGGTGTTTCAGGCACGTCCAGTGGGGAGGAGACCTCGGGGAAGACCCAGGACTAGGTGGAGAGATTATATCTCAACACTGGCCTGGGAACGCCTCGGGATCCCCCCGTCAGAGCTGGTCAATGTGGCCCGGGAAAGGGAAGTCTGGGGCCCCCTGCTTGAGCTGCTCCCCCCGCGACCCGACCCCGGCTAAGCGGATGACGATGAGAATGAGGACTATTAAATATAAGAATACCTTGATCTAAGCTATGCCCTTGTTGATAGTACAACTCTCCCGTGATAAGAAATACGTAAATTCACTTACTATAGCTAAATAACTAGCAAGCCAACCACACTTAAAATGTATCAGTGTGCTTGTCATTTTAACAATGATTGTATTAATTGCATTTTCTTACTGTGATATAGCCTCATAGCTGAAACACATTGCCACAGGGTCACATCTCATTCCAACACACTGTTTTGTCCTCGACCAGGATTCAGCCTGGTAGAATGGGATTCAGTAGGCCAGACCCTCCATCCATTGATTAGTGAATCTCTTAGCAATTTTCTTTATTGTATGAAGCTCAATTGTCCTTCAATTTGTATGATCCTTCGCATGTTTTTAACGCTTGGCAATATGATCAGGGTTTCTGTGTGGAGGGCTGGCCTAGGAACAGCGCCGTACAGGGATCTCCTATGAACAGCTGTGTAGAGGGCTCTCATATGAAAAGCTGTGTAGAGGGATCTCCCATGTACAGCTGTGTAGAGTTGAGGTGGGGCTCAATGACCTCCGCAAACAAACAGACCTTTCACAATATGAAGACAATGTGTTGTCCATTCAGTCAGCATCTGCATCCAAATTGGACCATAAATACAGCCTTCTATTTCTATAAAATAAATTACTATAATACAGCTATTATATCAAATAGTATCTGTAGCGTGTAGTGTCTGTTGCACTGAAAACACTGAAATGGACTACCAGACTAGTAGCCTACTACTAGCTAGCCTAAAGTCTAGCTTTAGGGCGGCAGTAGCTCAGGAGGTAGAGCAGGTTGGCTGGTAACTGTAAGGTTACTGGTCCAGTTCCAGGCTCCACCTTGTGTCGAGGTG
Source organism: Gadus morhua (assembly GCF_902167405.1). Lineage (NCBI taxonomy): Eukaryota > Metazoa > Chordata > Actinopteri > Gadiformes > Gadidae > Gadus > Gadus morhua. Next base: position 26,926,741 of record NC_044062.1, read on the forward strand.
TCCCTGAGCAAAATGCCTCACCCTAATTGCTCTGGGTCCCCGGTCTGCATAAGCTATAAAAAGGAATCATGATGGTTTCCCACCACTACTCCAAAGGAGACTCGACTTCCTCCCTTTGCCTACGGACGGAGGGAATCATGGCCATCAGCGGGAGTGCTGTCATATGAAAGCTGCTGTTGACAGCAAACCTGGGGTGATGGCATACCGGGGATGCGTGCGCCGTCTAGTGGAGTCAGTGCGATTAAGACTTTCCAGATGAACGAGAATTACGGAGGCTTTGGCCTCATTTGTCTTATGATCTAGAAACGTCATTACTAAAAGCATGATATATATATATATATATATATATATATATATATATATATATATATATATTAGTGCTGTCAAGCGATTAAAATATTTAATCGGGATTAAACACATTAATACCCTAGTTAACTCACGATTAATCGCGAGCAATCGCGATTAATCACAAATAATTTTTCTATGCTAAATATCCCTTGATTTCTTTGTCTCATTAATTTTTCTCATTTTAATGCTCTTATTAACATGGAGAAGTGCATCGGCTTGCCTTGTGCAAATATTTTTTTATTGATAACAACATTGGCATATACTGATCAAAACAGGATGATACAAAAAAAATGCCTATAGTGCAACTAAACGATGCACATACAAACATACTGCCTTGAACATAGCAGTCAGGGTACTGCTTCTTTGTTTGGAGCCAAAGGAAAAAAATAAAATAATTGCGTTAATCGCGCGATAAAAAAAATTAACGCAGTTAAAATTGGTTTGCGTTAACGCCGCTAATAACGCGTTTAACAGACAGAACTAATATGTATATATGAGTGCTGTCAAGCGATTCAAATATTTAATAATAATAATATTTAATTAATAGCATCAATGCCATAGTTAACTCACAATTAATCACGAGTTATCGCGATTAATCACAAAAAATTTTCTATGCTAAATATCCCTTGATTTCTTTGTCCCATTAATTTTTCTCATTTTAATGCTCTTATCAACATGGAGAAGTGCCTTGTGCAAATGTTTTTTTATTGATAACAACATTGGCATATACTGATCAAAACAGGACGATACAAAAAAAAAAGCCTATAGTGCAACTAAACGATGAACATACAAACATACTGCCTTGAACATAGCAGTCAGGCTACTGCTTCTTTGTTTTTAATTTTTTATTTATTTTTAATAAAATAAATCGCGTTAATCACGCGATAAAAAGATTAACGCCGTTAAAATTGGTTTGCGTTAACGCCGTTAATAATGCGTTTAATTGGAAGCACTAATATATATATTAACGCAATCTTACTTAACGCAAATAATACAAATTGCCGCATTAACGCACACTCTTTTTATTATTTTTTTATTTTTAACTTTGTTTTTGAAAGATTTTGCACACAGAATGCCAACATTCATATTAGAAATTATTTTTGTTTCTAGTTCCACTTACTTTACATTAAATTACACGTGCAGTAAGCGATTGCCTGATAACAATTGCCGTAGGTGAGAGCCTGTTTAAGATTCCCAAATCTGTGGTGTTCCATAAATTTCATATTCAACCCAAATTGAGTGAGAAAAAACTCCCTCAAGTTTATAAAGTAAATTTGGTATGAATGATAATCTGTCATTCCATTTGATAATCTCATTTAATTTAAATTGGAGTGGGTTTTAAATATAATTTTAAAAGTGTGCTCACCAATACTATGCGATTAATCACGATTGCAATCTTTACCATCTTTGCCCTGCCCTAATATATATACATATAAATATATTTGAGTGACTTTTGTGTCACGTGACTACAAACAACCTTGTTTGGGAAATTTTGTCATGCATTTGTTTCGATAACGGAATCACCAAAACATTTCTGATTTAGGGGAATGTGGTTGTGGGTGTCTGGGATGGCAGCCATTCCGGAGAGCTTTCAACTTTGAGTGCAGTATTAAATCGACTACTCCAACATAAAACCTCTAAATATCCCTTTTAGTGTATTCCTCATGCAATGGTCTCAAAGCCGCACTGACTGCTGGCCCTGCCTTAGTTCTCCTTGATGGATATATTTTAATAAAGGCTCCCTATCTCTGTTTTCGAACACAGACGCATACATACACACAGCTACCTTCACCACTGTCTCATATATATCAAATCGATATATTTTTGGTCAGTATTTTTAAAAGACTCCAGATCACGTCACAAACAATTCTGTGCCGAGGCCAATGCACTTATTTGCCCATTTATAGGTTTCTCTATCTGCTTGGCTCAGGCGGCTTGCCTTTGCATGTCTCTCGCAGCATTCTGTTCCCCACTTCTTCCGAACTCATTAGCTGGTGAAGAACAGTCTGCCCATTGCTGCCAGGAGACAGTAGCGTGTCCTCTGGCTCGCTGTAGGGCTTCAGGGGGGACACAAACCACTGTCTTTAAACACCACGGCTCATACCTTATGGGGTGTCTTTGACTTTTTTTTTTTTTTTTTTGGGGGGGATATGTGTTTGTGTGTGTGTGCGTGCTTCTTAATACAGCACAAAAAACTGTATTATGAAAAAAAATATATATACTTAACATTAATCCTTGTTTGTTTAACATAATTCATTGATGTTTTTAAGTGTTGTTCTACACACTGTTGCATGCATTTCATTTACTGACCTATACTCATTTAATTTAAGTATGGTTGTTCAGGGATCGCTTTCCCTTTAAATGATAGGAACGTCTTATGACGTAGAGCCCCATGCGGGGTTTGTTGACTTGCAATGCGTTTTCACTTACTGGTTCCTATCTAAATAAACGACTCGCATTCGTGTCCTCAACGTGAGAAACTGTCTCCTTGGATTTAATGCAATTTCCACACTGGAGTTCACGACGTTAGTCTGCTGGACGTATCCAGAGACACGACACTACCATGGCTGCGAGCGCTGTTACCTTCAAACTCCCCGAATTCTGGGAATCGTCGGCGTCTGCATGGTTCGCCCAGACCAAAGCGCAGTTTGCGTTGCGTGAGATCACCATGGATACAATAAGGTACTACTACGTTGTGTCGACTCTTGGAAATCCAACGGCATCAAGAGTGGTGAGCCTCCTTAAAAATCCTCCAGCAAGGTAGAAGTATACAGCACTCAAAGCCCACCTGTTGAAAACGTTTGAACTGTCTGACGCATAGAGAGCCAGCAGGCTTTTCTTTTCTCCCCGCCGTTTGCTTGACACTGTGCATGCTCAGTGAGGCTGATTCAATACGACTGTCTAGCATGCTCTCCCCCTCAGATGACTTCCACCGTCTACTAGCCGGTTTCGTAGCCCTAACTCAGGCCACTTTCTCTACGTCTGCGTGAAGCATGGTGTGGAGCACTATCTTGCCACTACTGGTCCACCTGTCTACGCCCGTGTTCAGAGCCTCGACCCGAACAAGCTTGCAGTTGCAAAGGCTGAGTTTGCAAACATGGAACGAATGAGTATAGTCCGCCAGTTCGACAGCCCGTGGGCATCACCCCTCAACATCGTCCCCAAACTTGGCGGCGGCTGGCGCCCGTGTGGCGAATACTGGCTGCTTAATTTGGCAACGACACCTGACCGATACCCGGTCCCAAGCATACAGGATTTTCCGTCAGATCACCATGGATTTTGAGTTAAGCCCCCGCCGTGGTCAACTGTGGCACACACACAGATTGAAACAGGAATCTGTGTGTGTGCCACGGAATATCAGTGTCATTTACTTGCATTGGAGCAACTTCCGTAGACACATCACGGACAATTTAAGTGTTTCTGTGAGACCACCACGGATTTTGAGTTAAGCGCCCGTGGTCGACTCGCTCGTTGAAACGGGGATCTGTGTGTGTGACACGGAATATCAGTGTCATTAACTTGCATTGGAGCGAATTCCGTGCGCAAATCACGGAAATCGGCGTCTTTCCGTGATGATCCCACTGGTTTCGATTTAAGCGTCCGTGGTCATTTCACGGATTCCTGTGAGACCAGGTTGTTAAATTGACAAAGGGGCTGTAATTAAAGCGACAAAAATAATTTAAAAACCTGTAAATTTCAACGCAACTCTATCGTCGCTTCAGGCGTCCAACACAAAACCTCATAGGTCCGGTTTTATTTGAAACCAAACCGGGACCATGGACCTATTAAAGAACATGGTTTATTATCTGCCTGGTAACATGGTTATTAAAGACGGTTTCACAAAAAAATTGGCTCCGGGTGGACGGGAGCTGAAAGACATGTTAGATGCACTTGATGCAATGAGCATAGATGTGAGGCGGATTCACGAATGTCACTTTTACTTTCAGGTGGATGTTGATGGGTATTGCACAGATTCGAGTTTAACTCCCTCTGCATCAGCAATCGGCTAGTCTGCGAACATCAGGGTGAGAAGAAAAAGACATTTGTGGAACTTCTGTTTACAGACCCGCCGTGGTTTAATTAGCAGCTTGGAAACATAGATCTGTGATAATGTCGATGGAAAATCAGCAAATAATATCAGTTTTCGCTGAAATACATTTTTTAAATATAGCAGCAACCCCTCAACCTCTTTTTCCAGATCTACATACATCAAAAAAGTTAGTTCGGTGGAGCTGTCTCTATCAGAATGGTTGCACTGTTATTTTGTTCCAGCCATGTTTCAGTGAAAAACTTAAAATCAAGTTTAGAAAAAACTAAAAAACTCAAAACCTGATGCTTGATTTTAATGCAAACTGTGACTGACAGGTTGAGAGACTTAATTACTGTCATATGATGTCTGTAATTTCATATACATAGGTGCTTGTGCAGCTCTCTCTATATATATATTTTTCCTTGCATGCCTTGTAAAGAGAGCACAATCCATAGATAATACACTTATATAACGCATACATAAAATATTTAACCTATATCATTATATTTTTTCATGATGTAGAGGCTTTGAGGCGCTCTAATTTGGCATGAACTTTGACGGATTGATTTCAGAGAGATAAGAGCGTGTTGTCAACCCTGCATAATGATAATCAAAAATCTAAAATTATGCTATATTACTAGATTTCAGCATTAAGGTAGAATTACATTCACTAACCTAAATCCCGCTTATTGGGAATCATGAGAAAGTTTCAGTGGGACAGAGACACAAACGTCCTCTCAAGTACAGTAACTCACTGTCAGTCCTGTGTGCTCACGGTATGAGAGGAGAGGCGCTGCTGCTGCTGGAAGAGTTTCTGACTGAGATTACTCTGAGCACGGGAATAAATGAATATTTCTCCTTTCTCTGAATAACGTTACAGCACAGCAGAGAACGCGCTGTGCACCGCTCTCTGTTTGTGCGCATGCATGGCTCTTTTTCGTGCCGTGACATTATCAGTTATGAATGTGTTTTAGTTTTTTAACTTGGCGAGAAATTGGACGTGAGAACTAGAGTCTCATGGTCATCATGACATACCCCAGAAAAAACAATCCATCCGAGCTGGGCTGAAACTAGCTAACTGTTACCAGAAGCTATGTTAGCTATTCCTAAGTTTGCAGTAGCTAACTTACCAAGTTAGCAGTAGCTAACTTACCAAGATAGCTACTGCTAACTTACCAAGTTAGCTAAAGAAAGACATGACAAAATACATTTAATTAACTCAACCCACCGTGATGACAAACTGTGGAGCAGGCACCAGTTTCGTCCTGAGGAGATAGGAGAGTGTCTCTTTTCGGCGGCTGTTGTTTTCTCCGTCATGTTGAGCTCACCTGCCGGGTATAGAATCCGCTCGGCCTCGCGCTGGAGACAGGGAGGCGGGATTACGCGCGACACCGCAGTTACACAGAAGTTTAACTATATCCTAGATATCAAGAAAAGGCTTTAAAAAATATTGTTTTCTCTTTTATTTTCAAATATCTTGCATATATAACGTTAGATATAGGTTTTGCTGAGCTAATATTTTTTTTCAAAAATACATTAATGCTATCTTAACGGAAGCAGGTTGCCTCTGGTGATTAATGCAAATAAATGGCTAAACATTTATTATAATATAAATAATAATTATATAGTAATTATGTTCCAAACGTTTAGCTATCCCTTAAAGCTATCTATCTGAGTTACCTCAGATTCAGGCAGGGTAATCCAAACTACCGAAAAGATTTGGATGCGGTGGAAATGAGAGAAAATGGCGGCGGCAGAAATGCCTACGTCAGCCAATGACAGAAGCGATTAACCGTACATCCTTTTGACTGACATTCTTAATTTCAATTGAATCATTTTTCTTAGTTTGAAAACTTTTCACTAGTTGAGAAGACATCAACACAAAATTTTGAGTTATCACAACTGTTTCAATAATTTGTAGCCATACGGACAATGAATTAGAAGTTATCATGACTAATGGGCACAACAAATCTTTACAGTTTACACAGACACACACACACACACACACACACACACACACACACACACACACACACACACACACACACACACACACACACACACACACACACATACAGACAATTCACACACACACACACAAACACACAGACACACACACAAGCATACCAATTTCCACTGTCACATAAAAAGCCATCCTGCTCTCTAATTTAGCTCTCGACACAATATCACATCAGCAACCCCTTTACCTCCACCAATGTAGATATCATCACCTTCTCCATCCTTTGAATACCTTAGCTCCTTATTCCTTCTCCTCAAACCCTAATTTCATCCCTCCCTCCCTTTCTCCTGCCTTCCAATTCCCTCTCTTCATCCTCCACCAATGTTCTCTACTTTCTTTTCCAAGGTATCTCCTCTCTCTGTCTCTCTCTCTATCTCTCTTTCTGTAGCTATATGCCTGTGATAATGAGACTGCAGACAGCCCTTAGCTGGCCTGATGATAGAGTGTATATGTGTGCGTTTATAAAGCCAACAGGATTGCATTTTAGATCGATTAATTTGCCTTGACACTGTTCAGCTCTGATTTCCAGATATTGTCCATGTGTCTGTCTGTGTTGAAGCATGTATATTCTACATAATATATGTATATTCTTCATATTTCTATGCCTGTTATTATTAATTTTTACACAGGCTAAAATGTGTGTGTCTGTGTGTGTGTTAAAGCAACATCCACTACATGTGTGGATGTTTTTTTTAGGGGTCCAAGCCAACAGGTTGGATCCCTATTGTTTTTGTAAGGATTTTTCCTTTTTGTAAGGATTTTTCCTATTATACTTACCTCCCTAAAAGTGGGACCACAGCCCAAACCGTAAATGGTGCCGACACGCCAATTGCATGACTAGATCCAGATCTCTTCGGACTATGCAGACGACCAAATCCAGACCCGCCGGCCCCTAGGTGGCGCTATACCAAGGAATACGCGTTTGGGGCTATAACTCCCACACCGAACCTCCCACATTCAAAACCTTGTACACACAGATTCACTGGAGTCTGCTGCATCTTTTGGCATAGGCCACGCCCATTTGCGTCTAGAATTTTTTTTCGCAAAATCGCGAAAACCGCAAAACTGTTTTTTCGCTACTCCTCCCACATTTCTCGACCAATCAACACCAAACTTTGCACACGGCATCTTCAGATGCACACGCAAAGAAGACAGTTTTTTGATCCGACTTTCGACGACGAAACGGTAGCGTTTTGAACATTGGTTTATTAGCTACGTTTTACGTCGAAACGCAAAAATTCAAAAAATACCAAAATTAGACATCGGATCAAGCCCACATTTTAGACACATGTCGGTGTTACCCTTAATGGCGTTCAATAAAAATAACGGAATTTTTCGCCATTAGGGGGCGCTATAAACGAGGAAATTGTATATCTTCTAATTGGCCCAAGGAATGTTCTTCAGACTATAAGGGAACCATCAAGGGGCAAACCCGAGTCTATATAGAAAATATGGCCAAGAATTATTAATGTGGGCGGGAGTTATTTGGCAAAGGAAAATTGTCTTTGGAAAATTTCGCCACAGGGCGGCGCAAAAAAACGACGACATTGTCTATCTCCTATTTGGCCAATGGAATGTTCTGAAAACGCGTTTTAGGCTATAACTCCCACACCGAACCTCCCACAGTCAAAACCTTTATATCCACATGTTGTTCACGGTAGCGTTTTGAACACTTGCTTCGCGTTGTGCCGGCGAAACGCACATTTCTTGTCGCGTTGTGCCGGCGAAATGCACACTTCTTGGACCCCTGCATAACTGCTTGCAGTTCTAGTTTTAATTGTTGTGGGCCAAAAGTGTATACAAAGTGTACGTGTGTGTGTGTGTGTGTCTGTCTGTCTGTGTGTGTGTGTGTGCATATATTTGTATGCCTAAACCTTTCATCCTTGCAGCCAATATAAAAGTCATGCAATTGCCAAAAGAGTGTGTGTTTGTGTGTGCGTGTGCGTGTGTGTGTGTGTGTTAGCAGCATGTTAACCATGCCCCTCCTTTGTTGACTACAAGATGACATTTAACATTTCCTTTGCCAGGGCATTTCCCCCCTGCCGCGCTGCAGATCTTCTGACAGCGGGCCAGTCGTTACAGAGACAACACTGCCCAGGGCGCTCTGTCAAGAGGGGCTGCTTAGCAATCTTAACAATGCAGAGGAAGGAGACGAGAGACACTCTCAAATGTCACACTCCAAAACTCTGTCCATATTGGATAATGCAGGCTTTGGATCTTCAAAATTGATAATTGTGAGTATGGACATGAAAGTTTTAAAATATCATGAAATTATTACAATGGTAAAATGCTACTTGGAGCTTATTAACATGCTGCAGTCCAATCATGTGAAAACAGCCTCTAGTTATGAAAGTGCATCATACGCATACAATGTAAAGCAGGGGTCGGCAACTGGAGGCCCGCAGGCCATAACTGGCCCGCCAGTTTATATGATTTTTCTTTTCTTTTTTGTGATTTTTTTTTGAATATCGATTATCGAATATCTACTGTATATCTGTTAGCTTAAATGTAAAGAGCCGGATACAGTGAATTTTTTTTTTCTTTCACAACCGTTTTTGAATTTAAACTGTGCAATATTAAATGAAACGGACCCCCCCTCTATAGGCCTATATACAACAACCATGGCGACCCGACATCACTTATTTTTGTGTTAACTGCACCTAGAGAAAGGCAGGAGCTGTTGACAAAAGTCCAGAAAAGATTTAAGACGCAAAGCTCTGAGACTTTGCTGTTGAACGCAAGTAGACTCTAGAGTCTCTGATGAGGCTACTTCGCCTACAGCTCTTCTAACGGTGAGTAGGCTAGGGAAGGAGGTTTTTTGTGTGTGCTCAGTCAGTCAGCACCCGCCATGGTGTGTGCGTGTGTGTGTTGTGTTGTGTGAAGTGTTTTAAGATGCTGCTTTTTTAGTTGCGCACTACTGACCTCTCTCCAGCATAAGGCCTTTCTACACTACCAAGCCGGTTCGGTCGAGGCTTGGCCCGCCCGGCGATTTCACCGTCATATCTCAAGTTTCCTGTGCAAAACCGAGTGGGTAATATCCCCCGTTCGTCACGGCGCAGGCTTTCTTGGTTCACTGCAGAAGGCGGGGCTGGACCTCTTTAGAATAATTTGCATATTCCCGAATGTTTTTAATTTTTTATAAATGAAGACACCCGCATGCAAGACTGAGTTCACATCTGAGTGTAGGCTACAAATGCAATTAACTATTTACAAATGCAAAAATGCCAACACATTTTTTATTTTGCTGACCACTTTTGGGTTAGGGACGGATTAGGATTTTTTATCCTGATAAAAACCTCAAAGGACAGTTCCTCTGCGTCTCTCTCGTAGATCGCACCATCTTTCAACGTCTTTGTTTAATACGACTGGATCATCTTCTCTCACATGATCAGCAGCTCGTGGAATTCACTTTCTCTCCATTTAGAACTGCTCAGGATGATATCACTGCGTTGTCTCTGTGGAGACAGTGCAGCAACGTGCTCGCCTCTAGCCAAAATGATCAGGCATGACATTTACGTTATTAGGGCATACACTTGCTTATATGTATGTCTTTTAAGAGTCATCTAGTGCTTGGTAGGCATATGACTAAAGGCCTGATTCGACCGGATGCGTTACGGCAACGTTACGGCTGCCGCACGTCTTGGCCGCGGTCACCACAGCAGATAGGTCCCACTCTAATCAATGAGACCATTTCCACCGGGCGCGACTGCGGAACGTCTCAGCAGCGTCCCAGGAGCAGCTCGCCGTGCCGCAGCGCTATCATTCCGTAGCATTTCTATTTTTGCCGCAAGCCGTTGCTGAACCGCGTCAATTTCAACAAAGCAGATCGAGCAGGGCAGGAAGTGAAAAAGTAAAAGCCGTAGAGCATCCGGTCAATTTTCAAAATAAAAGACAATACTCAGCTCATGTATCCTATCACAACGTCATTTATGTATCAAATCATCATTTTTATAAGGGCAATGGCCGGAAGGTCAAAGCGTGGCATTTAATTGCAGTCGTTTTGGGAGTAGAAGTTGAGTACATTAGGTTTAGGAATTATCGCGTGATCTTGCATGAATACGGCTGGCTCGCAACGCACGTTGCGCTGCCGTAACGCGCCCAGTGGAAATGCAAGCAGGGAAGAGTCACAGCCGTTCCGTGCCGCAGCCGTAACGCTGCCGTAACGCGTCCGGTGGAATCCCCGGGTCAGGCAGCTGACGCCGCAGTTCCAGATGCACTTTCATTAATCAATTCCTTGAACTAGCCTTTGATAAAGTTCTGGCCCGCCACCTACTGCTGGAAAAAAAATTGCCCCGAAGCCAAACTTAGTTGCTAACCCCTGGTGTAAAGTGAACATGCTAACTAAACACAAATAAATAATCGCAAATAAACCCTAGGACAATAGGGTTTATTTGCAATAGGACAAAATATCATTATTTTAGCCCACGTATTGCCCATTAGAGATCCTAACTAATTGAGTTTGTGGAAATGAACAAATTGTTGTTTTTCTACTCTTTCGCCATGAGAATTGTTTGCGAGTGTTCTTGGTAATGTGTTTTAATTAGAGTTGGAGGCTGCAGCCAGTCCAAGGGTGTAAAACACGGACACAACCTCATTCTGATGCCAATGTATTCTCTAATTCTCTTGCACATACACCCTCACACACACAAAAGCAATTTGCAGTCAATTAGTCAACTACCCACATCGATGCTAGATGGGGATCTTAACAGAGTGGCTTCGAAAGCGCAGTGTGAATCTGCCCTCTCAATTCGATCCCTCCAGCTTTTATAAGATGTGTTCCCTTCTGTGAAGCTTCTTGCTATGACGGCTGTCTTCATGTGATTGGAACAGGATAGTGAGCCGCTGGACGCGGGCTAGGGATGGGCGATTTGGCCTAAAATCCATATTGCGATATACATTGCAACCTATTGCGATAACGATATATATCACGATATATAAATCATAATAGAACCATTTCAGAACAGGTTACATAGACTCTAAGGAAAGCCAAACTGCTAAATGTATAAAACAAAAGAAAGAAACTTAGTATGTCGTTTTGAGAACATTTATTGTGCAAAACTATCATACAACATAATGTTGTAGCTGCAGAGACTTTAACAAAGAAAAAAATCTTCTGTGTAATGACGTATACTTCTCTTAATGAAATTAAAACTGGTGGTGTCTTGTTAATAAAGGAACGGATACTGTGATTCAGGGAAATACGTCCAGTATTAGGCATGGCTATTTTAAATAAAGAGAAATCTTCCAAGTGTGTGCACAGATACTTGATATTAAAACATAAAAGTGCAAAATGAACGCATACAATTTTGAAATGAACATGAAAGGCCTGATTCGACCGGATGCGTTACGGCAACGTTACGGCTGCCGCACGTCTTGGCCGCGGTCACCACAGCAGATAGGTCCCACTCTAATCAATGAGACCATTTCCACCGGGCGCGACTGCGGAACGTCTCAGCAGCGTCCCAGGAGCAGCTCGCCGTGCCGCAGCGCTATCATTCCGTAGCATTTCTATTTTTGCCGCAAGCCGTTGCTGAACCGCGTCAATTTCAACAAAGCAGATCGAGCAGGGCAGGAAGTGAAAAAGTAAAAGCCGTAGAGCATCCGGTCAATTTTCAAAATAAAAGACAATACTCAGCTCATGTATCCTATCACAACGTCATTTATGTATCAAATCATCATTTTTATAAGGGCAATGGCCGGAAGGTCAAAGCGTGGCATTTAATTGCAGTCGTTTTGGGAGTAGAAGTTGAGTACATTAGGTTTAGGAATTATCGCGTGATCTTGCATGAATACGGCTGGCTCGCAACGCACGTTGCGCTGCCGTAACGCGCCCAGTGGAAATGCAAGCAGGGAAGAGTCACAGCCGTTCCGTGCCGCAGCCGTAACGCTGCCGTAACGCGTCCGGTGGAATCCCCGGGTCAGGCAGCTGACGCCGCAGTTCCAGATGCACTTTCATTAATCAATTCCTTGAACTAGCCTTTGATAAAGTTCTGGCCCGCCACCTACTGCTGGAAAAAAAATTGCCCCGAAGCCAAACTTAGTTGCTAACCCCTGGTGTAAAGTGAACATGCTAACTAAACACAAATAAATAATCGCAAATAAACCCTAGGACAATAGGGTTTATTTGCAATAGGACAAAATATCATTATTTTAGCCCACGTATTGCCCATTAGAGATCCTAACTAATTGAGTTTGTGGAAATGAACAAATTGTTGTTTTTCTACTCTTTCGCCATGAGAATTGTTTGCGAGTGTTCTTGGTAATGTGTTTTAATTAGAGTTGGAGGCTGCAGCCAGTCCAAGGGTGTAAAACACGGACACAACCTCATTCTGATGCCAATGTATTCTCTAATTCTCTTGCACATACACCCTCACACACACAAAAGCAATTTGCAGTCAATTAGTCAACTACCCACATCGATGCTAGATGGGGATCTTAACAGAGTGGCTTCGAAAGCGCAGTGTGAATCTGCCCTCTCAATTCGATCCCTCCAGCTTTTATAAGATGTGTTCCCTTCTGTGAAGCTTCTTGCTATGACGGCTGTCTTCATGTGATTGGAACAGGATAGTGAGCCGCTGGACGCGGGCTAGGGATGGGCGATTTGGCCTAAAATCCATATTGCGATATACATTGCAACCTATTGCGATAACGATATATATCACGATATATAAATCATAATAGAACCATTTCAGAACAGGTTACATAGACTCTAAGGAAAGCCAAACTGCTAAATGTATAAAACAAAAGAAAGAAACTTAGTATGTCGTTTTGAGAACATTTATTGTGCAAAACTATCATACAACATAATGTTGTAGCTGCAGAGACTTTAACAAAGAAAAAAATCTTCTGTGTAATGACGTATACTTCTCTTAATGAAATTAAAACTGGTGGTGTCTTGTTAATAAAGGAACGGATACTGTGATTCAGGGAAATACGTCCAGTATTAGGCATGGCTATTTTAAATAAAGAGAAATCTTCCAAGTGTGTGCACAGATACTTGATATTAAAACATAAAAGTGCAAAATGAACGCATACAATTTTGAAATGAACATGAAATGAGAGCAATCACCAGCTCCTCCGTTTCGCTTTCAGCCATATTTATTTAGATGACGATGATGCGTTGAAGCCGTTGCAGCTCATGGCTCTTTAAATTTTGCGGGTCGCGGATGATGTGCAACATGATGTGTTGCAGCCCGTTGCAACTCGTGGGTCTTTAAATTTCGCGGGTCGCGGATGATGCGTTGCAGCCGGTTGCAGCTCGTGGCTCTTTAAATTTCGCGGGTCGCGGATGATGCGATGCAGCTGGTTGCAGCTCGTGGCTCTTTTTAAATTTTGCGGGTCGCGGACGATGCGTTGCAGACGGTTGCAGCTCGTGGCTCTTTATATTTCGCGGGTCATGGATAGATCGCGTCAAGCATACATTATCGCGGTAGAGCAATATAACTAAAATCTCTATCGTAGGCCATTTTTTATCGTTGATATCGTATATCGTTTATATTGCGCATTCCTAACGCGGGCCACATGTGACCTGCTTGGAAGTGACTCAGAAGTAGGACGCAAGTCAGCATGCCAGGGTCTGTTTAGCTGAGATGTAGTCTAAGATGATTGGACAACCCCAACCGTCCCACTAAGGGGTAATGAGAAAGTGGGTGTGTGTGTGTGTGTGAGTGTGTATGTGCGCTTGTGAAGATGCACACAAGAGACTACACCAGACTACCAGCAGAAATACAAAGCAGCCAGAGGCTTTTAACACCAACGTTTTGAATCTCTCTTCAAAACGCAAAGTGAAAACGGTTTTGAGATGGCAGTGCAAAGAGAGATGGTCTCACCGTTGAAACTGGAGAAGGAGACTGATGTGAGGACCACCCTTCGAGGTGCAGGGCGCCCCACATTGGATTGAGATGGGCTCAAAATCGCTACTCGTCCAAGCAGAATCTGGAGTCAGGCTGAACAATGATTTGTGTCTTTGCGCGTCTGTGTGTGGCGGGTGTGTGTTTGTGCGTGCGTGTGTGTGTCTGGCTGTTTCCCAATGTCAAGGAAGCATGCTCAACGGCCGCCCTTTTAAGGACGCTACGTCATAGAACGCCGACAAGCACTGTTCCAATGTTGAGGACACTCGAAAGCCGCGCCATTTTTGCGTCCTTTGTTTTTGAGAATTCCGAGATTTTTCAAGGATGCATCGCTGCATCCTAGACGAGCCAAAACTACCCACAATCCTCTGCGTTCACTGGGCGGGTTCTTGAAAATGGCAGAGCAGTACACGTTCAAATGAAGTGAAGTTATATTAGCTTTCAGAAATATTTTGTGCCGTATTGCTTTTTATAGATTCATCATGTTAATGCAAATAATCAAGCCTAAAGACCTGTGCCACTTTTCAAACGTTTTTGCAACTTAATGATACGTTTCTATATCTTGCATGGACGTAGCTGGTGTTAAACACCACTGTCACCATGTCAATTTACTCGCTCACAAGATTACATTATTTATGTATACCTGTTTGTGTTGAATCGTTTTTTTTAGGGTCAGCCCAGCAAACGGAGGCTTTTGTGCGCCTGAGGGTGGCGCACAAACATTTGTTTACCGGTGGAAGGGATAGTGCCTCTATCCAATGTTGTAAAATTAATGCACAACCGATCATTTGCAATGTTTGTAATTTTGAATGGCTCTTTATATTTCGCGGGTCATGGATAGATCGCGTCAAGCATACATTATCGCGATAGAGCAATATAACTAAAATCTCTATCGTAGGCCATTTTTTATCGTTGATATCGTATATCGTTTATATCGCGCATTCCTAACGCGGGCCACATGTGACCTGCTTGGAAGTGACTCAGAAGTAGGACGCAAGTCAGCATGCCAGGGTCTGTTTAGCTGAGATGTAGTCTAAGATGATTGGACAACCCCAACCGTCCCACTAAGGGGCAATGAGAAAGTGGGTGCGTGTGTGTGTGTGTGTGAGTGTGTATGTGCGCTTGTGAAGATGCACACAAGAGACTACACCAGACTACCAGCAGAAATACAAAGCAGCCTTCACTTTGGGAAACAGCCTCTGTGTGTGCATCAAAGCATTCCCGTATTTGCCTCCATGTATATTCCCGTGTGTCTCTCAGTATCCTGTTACATATTTTAAGAACATAAGATGCCTCCACATAGCCTCTAGGAAGCAGATTCAAACACACAAGCTGTATTACCCTCACAGAACCACTAGGAAGCAGGACCAAACATATAAGCCGTAAATACTATACATAGCCACAAGGGGAGCAGGACCTTACTGAAGGCTGCAATAGCTGCTCCATCCACAGAAGGCAGCACCTCAGACAAGTGAGGAAGCCGAGGCTAATACGTCACGCCGGCTCCGCCCACTACTGTGGGCCGCGTGGATTTGAAACAAAACAGACTACGCCACCAGAAAACAGGCAGAATCTTCTAGCTGTAGCAGACAAGGGGTTAATGTTTTTGATCGGCTGGGAGACGCTCAGCACGTGCTCAACACGCTTCCACCTCCTTTTGCTCCGTAGTTACCATACCGAAATACTTTAACAAATAAAGTAACTGAAAAGATATCCGGATTTGACCACTTTCCTTGAAGAATGCTGCAATAATCCACAGGGCCCACCTGCCACCTGTCATGTGCTGCGGCACAGGAACACACGACACAGATTTCTGCAGTCTGATGTCACCCGTTGCCTCACCGCAGACCCACCTCAAGTCACACCTTTGAGCTTCTGATGTCTTATCTCTTGCCATGTGCCTGTCCATGTGGCTCCACCAATGTGTGTGTGTGTGTGTGTGTGTGTGTATACGTTTGCATGTGTGTTTTCATATGTGAGTGTGTGTTTGTGTGTGTATTTGAGTGTGTATATGTATGTGTATGTTAGTGTGTATGTGTGTGTGTGTTAATGTTTGTGTGTCTATGTCTGTCTGTGGGTGTTTGTGTGTGTGTATATGTTTGTGTGTGTGTGTGTGTGTGTCTATGTGTGTGTCTGTGTGTTTGTGTTTGTGTATGTTTGTCTGTGTGTGTGCATCAAAGGAACCCGTAGTAAAGCCCAAGTGGAGTGAGAGTGGACAAGACGTGTTGTGTGTGATCAAAGGCTGACTGCGTAGTATGAAAAGATTACAGACACTGGGAGAGGGAGGCGTCAGACAGGGAATAGTAAAAACTGTCAACATGATGAGGGAGGTATACAGCGCGAAGGAGTGGGAGAGAGAGAGAGAGAGAGAGAGAGAGAGAGAGAGAGAGAGAGAGAGAGAGAGAGAGAGAGAGAGAGAGAGAGAGAGACATGGAAAGAGAAGGGGAGAGAGAGAGTGACAGAGAGAGACATGGAAAGAGAAGGGGAGAGAGAGAGAGAGAGACTGAGCGAGAGAGAAAGAGAGAGACATGGAAAGAGAGACAGAGTTGCATCACATTTGCTTCATAAAGGCCCTGACCCAAAGCGTTATGAACTATAATCCCTGAGTATTCCCCTGTCACATGCAGACGCCAAACACACAGGAATGCTGATGCCAAACCATCCCGTACTAAAGCCTTCACATCTCCAGAAAACGTGTCAGGTGAAATAAACTGACGTCTTAAAGAGGAACTGAACTGAAATTTGAAGTTTAGTTGATATAACAGATGTATTGTCTGCCTTCTCATTGGTACAATAACTAATAAGGGCTGAATTAGCTAAAAGGGATTAAATTGTACAGTGAAAGGGGTGAAAGTGTTATAGGGCGCCGCCATGTTGGATTTCAACAATCAGCTACGTCACTGGCATGGTAACCTTCTCCTACTCTGTGGCTCTAGCAGCCATAACAGGTAATGAGTCAGGCTCTGAGGCTCGCTGAAATGGCTATGGAAAAGCAAAAAAACAGGTCTACTGGAGGATCATCTTATTGCATTGCCCCTGGCTGCATTAATGAATTATATAGGGCCAAGGCAGCTGGGGTAATCATACATTTCCACAGGCTACCTTTGAATAGGAAATTAGCCCTTAATATATGGCTGGCAGCCTTAAAACGGACTTAAAACTGACTAACCCTCCGTCAATCAGCCCCCGTCATGTCAATCCCCACAAGCTTGCACTCTGACCATAAAGTGTATAAACTATTACTCCAACGATATCACAGATCAATGTTTCCAAGCTGCTAATTAAACCACGGCGGGTCTGTAAACAGAAGTTCCACAAATGTCCCTTTCTACTCACCCTGTTGTTCGCCGACTAGCCGATTGCTGATGCAGAGGGAGTTAAACTTTTAAGTTTCATAGTAAGATGTATCTGTGCAATATCCACCAACATCCACCAGACAGTAAACCTCCAACATCCACCTAAAGTAAACGTGGCACTCGTGAATCCGCCTCCATCTATGCTCATCCGCGGGTGTATCTCCCAAAGTGCATGTAACATGTCTTTCAGGTCCTGTCTGAAAGACATGTTCGATTTTTTTTCAACCGATTTTTTTGTGAAACCATGTCTTCAATAACCATGTTATTAAGCAGATAATAAACCATGTTCTTTAATAGGTCCGTGGTCCCAGGGTGGCGACGCATATTCTTTTGATCCTAAAAAAAAAGCTATATATGGACTTTTTGAAAAAAAAAAAATTGTAATTTTTTTTATCATGACTATCACATTATCGATGTTGATTATTTCAGTTCAGTTCACCCCCCCCCCCCCCCCCACACACACACACACACACAGAATATGCACCAGAACAAATTCAAAAATACCAAGAGACACACATAAATACAACACACACAATCTGAGAGGACATTGTAGGGATGGACATCAAATGATGAGCGAGAAACTGAGGACAAACCATGACCTCTAGTAGCTCGATGCTTCAGCCTGTTTGTGTGGGGGCGGGAGAACACCCATTTCTCTATGTTGGACTTAACAACTTCCTACCCTCCCATAGCACAGATGCATACGCACTCTCAGCTGTGTAGACAGCCTCTCAGGGAGGCTCAATAGTGACGCTAAGTAGCGGTCACATGATTTACCATTAGCCATCCGCATAGCCGTCGATTACGCCGGGGACGCATCCCCATCAGATTTCGTCAAGATTCATTTTGTACCCACCACTTGTAAAAAAAAAAAAGAAATCGAGTTGAATAATTATGGATTATTACACGGGTCTTCTCAATGAAGTGGAATGCTCCGTTCACTTACATGGCCTCTTCACAACTTCCGGCGGTGAATTATATTTGATAAATCCCCGTTGCTAAGTATAATTGACTGCTGTCATGGAAAACAAAGGACTGTTTGCCTCTAATGACGTCTTTGCTATCAATCCTCAAGTAGTCCGGTAACTTTTCAACCCCAGCGTCTTCGGTTGCTAAGTGACGTCAACCTCTTTCTCTGCTGATCAACGCTACGAATGCTGTTAACAAATAAATTGTAAAAAGACACACCATGCAAAGTTATTTTTTCGTTTTGGCAAGTAGCCGTGTAATAAGCGAGATAATGTATAGAACGTCATTATCGAAAATAAGCCCTTCAGGGTGAAGAAAAGACACCTTCGCTGCGCGTCGGTTTCCTGTTCGCCCTGTCGGGGCTTATTTTCCTGATAATGACCGGCGTTCTATACATTATCCCTTATAACACGGCTCTTCTCAATGCTGTAGACTGCTCCATTCACTTACATGGGCCTTTCTAACGTTCAGCTGTCAATTATTTTTGTTCATTACACGGCTCTTCTCAATGCAGTGGAATGCTCACGTCCAGCATATTTGACCGCTGTCAAGGAAAGTGTTTCTTTTTGCCTCTGATTCACGTCATCTGTATCACTCTGCAGTCCGCTAACTTATCAACCCCAGCGTATTCGGTTGCTAAGCGACGTCAACGACTTTGGCGAACAATTTTTCTGCTGATCAACGCAACGAATGAAAGCAAATGCATTGGAAAAAGACACACTGTGTGAAGTTATTTTTTCGATTTGGCAATTAGCCATTGCTAATAATAACAATACTGTGGCTGGGATGATGAGGCATTAGACAACCAAGTCATTTTAGCCTGAGGTAAAAAGCACCAGAGCAGGTTGCTAGTACCATGGACAGTATCGGAACGATAACCTGTTGAACTAAATGGATATGGTAGGCTACACCACGGGATGCATCTGCAGACCACTGCCACATAAATGAAGGTAAGACGCAATATTTATTGCTTAAGATTTGCTTGTGCTGTGGCGAGGTCTTTCGTGTTTTTTGCACTAAAGTGGTCGGCTGTTTTAACTTGCAATTGATAGTCGGTAAAGTCAGTCTCTTGTTGACACAAAGTGACTTTTGTTCATTCTTGCTTTGCTTGAATTCTGGAATAATTGTGGGGGGGAGTGCATGAGTTTTGATCAGAATGCCTGTTAAAGGCTAGTTTCGGTGGAATGCGTGTTGTGAATTGAGAACAGCCAGCTCATTATGTGATAGAGCGTTAAGCTGTGCAACAAATATTTTTTTCTTTTTCAATCTTGACGACTTTTGTAGTGCTGTGTGTAGCCACTAGGGATGAGTCGGTTGCGACCGATTCGTTCACAACGAACGAATCCCGAAGGTGAACGACAAGAACTGGTTCCCCAAAACAAGAGAACTGGTTCTTTGATTCTTTTTTTTTTAAACAGAGCTTCGTCTCCCCGCGACCTTATATTGATTGAGTCTACAACGTTCTCAAATATTCAGCCAATGAGAGGTAGCAATGGTGTTGCCATGGCACCTGGGTAAACAAATGACAAGGTGGTACCGTCGAATTTGCACGCTTTCTCTGTCTGACGTATCTTGGGTCATGCCATTCGACGTGGGGCCACTCATATATCCCCCTACATTTCCGAAAATAGACTTGGGCTACGTTTACACGATGACGGTCTGAACAGAAGACGCAAAAGTGGCGTCGCGTCTTCACTTTTTGTTCCGCGTTTAGACAAGCGTTTTCGGGAGGAAATTTGCGTGCATACGGTGACGCAAAAGTGTGTTGAATTCGATTGGGTATGCATGCCAGGCGGCTAGGTGGGGCTGTGATACACTATCACACAACACCGCCATGTCTGAGCGCATGCGTAGAATCTTCCTTCTTCGCTTATCCGTGCCGCAAAAACCAAAAAGATCCTTCTCTGTTCAGTAATTCTATCTGTACATATCCTGTACATTTCGTGGAAAGACTCCTGTACGCTCGTGGAAAGACTTTATTTCCTTGTACTGGCACATGTATGTGACGTAAACGCGTACGTGATGTGAGCAGATCTGAGCAGTGTTTTGCGTCTTGGCAGTGTAGACGGAAACGCTACGGTGGAGCGTATTCAACTTTTCCACTCTGGAGGGTGGTTTCAGATTTATGCGTTTTCATGCCCCAAAAAACGCCGTCACCGTCTAAACGAATGGCACTTCCGATAAAATATTTTGTCGTTTTTACCCGCAAGCGTCCTCGTGTAAACGGGGCCTTGACCTCCATCTGTTTATTGGACAAACACCTTTCCCAATCCCAGGAGTATTTGCTCCATTCTACGTCAATTCAAGAACAAACAAAGAAATTAAACTGCAGTTCGTATTTTTTAGTTATGACCATGAAAGTTCTGTAATGCCTGGATAATGAAGAATTAAATGTAAAGTAATTTTTTTTTATAAATATAAAACCATAAATGACACAGAGAGTAAGCAAGTTGTATAAATATTGGTGGGACGTTTGGTTAAATTAAATAGTATATCTTGTGTATTTTCACGGAGGGTAGAGCCTAGAAGTCGTTTAAATTATGCTCAGGGCCATCTCGCGGGGGGAGGGGGCAGACACCTGTGAGATTCCCTGTCAAATGACATAATCTGATTTAACGAACGAATCAAAACGAACGAATCAAACAAACTAATCGTTATAGTCTAAAGGTGCTGCCATCTGTGGCTGGAGTAGTTATTGCAGCTTATGTGTTCGATCCTGCTTCCTAGTGGCTATGTGAGGATTATGCAGCTTGTGTGTTCGATCCTAATTCCTAGTGGCTATGTGGGGGCAGCTTATGTGCTTAAAATACGTAACAGGTCAGAGGGTTGAGGAAAGAAGTGGGTACGGAGAGCACCCCTCTGGGAGTGTGTGAGCCATGAACCAACCCAACCTTTGTCACCTTCAACAACACATATCTCTTCTCCCTCCTCCCTTCCTCCCACTCCTACCTTCTCATCTTATGCATGCAGATGAGGGGAAAAACGGTCTGTCTAGGTACTGGACCAGATAAAATGAGACGGAGAGGTAATAAAGTCTGTCGGCACGAGGACCTTGGATTTATTAAGTAAAGTGGCAACGGTTATACAGAGTCATAAAGCGTGAGAAATCGAATATGTCTAAGTCCCTAATCAGCGCTGATGGTTCGTCCAGAGCTTCGCCTCCGTGGAAGGTCTGCTTCAGAAGAAGATCCAGAGTCCCTGTGTGATACAGTTTTATGCTGTATCCTCCTCTCGATGAGGTGTGTGCGTTTGAGGTGTGTGTGGTTCTGTGTGTTTTTGCTTGGCCTTGGCTCCCAGGCCCTGGGAGAGCTTCGAAATGTCTCCTGTGTGATAAATTAAAACGGGGGAGCGCCCCCCCGAAGTGTCTCCTGTGTGATAATTGAATGTGGCTCTCACGTTCTTGAGGATGACTGGTGCATTGTCTAAGTGTCTACCATTTGCCTGCTTGGGAAATGGGGCCTTGGCTCTGGCCTTGACCTGACTATATTATCATGTTTGTGTTATGAGTTAAAAGTTGACTATATTGTAATGTGACTGCCATGTGATGTGCTCATCAGGCTAGGGTAGGAGTTAGCTATATTTGTAATGTACATGTGATGTACTCAGCAGGTTATTTTTCCCAACATATCCCCCTCAAGTCGTCGCAAGACGACTTTTACTCCTTAGGGGTACGAGGGATAGGACTCCAGCGCGGGACTACCATCATAACACCATTTGAAATAACAGAAAGAAGGCAAAATGATCATAAAAACAAACAACCATGAGCCTGGGACTAAAACAACTCGCTGGACCGGGTGTATGGGGAACCACGTGGGAGAAACGCTACCCATGTTTCAGACATGGGTATGCCATACACACCCCACCTAGGGGGCGGCATCCACCCCGGCTTTACATCGCGAGCAGACAATACCAACAATACTGGCAGCAGATAATACACAAAAAACATACAACAAGCATACAACAATACAAAAACAAATATCAAACGATACCAAAAAACAACAACCAACAACAAAGCTGGCCACACAACAAAACCAACACCAAACCATAATGATAACAACAAAATGCAACAATAAAACAAACTCCAAACAATAACAGTATCAGCAAAAAGCAACAATAAGACTAACAGTAAACAATAACAATAACAAATATAGCTGCGAGCAGCAATGTGGGTGTCAAGCATAATCGGACTCGGTAGGCTAATTCTGCCGGATGAACGCAATCGGCCAGGGGGCTACATGACGACCGCCTCGGAAATCGGCAATACCGACAGCCGGTGGGATGAGTAAATGGGAAAAGGACCCCACCTAGAGGTAAGGGCGCAATGCAGTCTGCCTGACAGAACAAATGTCACAAATACGTAGGGGTATTCGGAACAATTTCCCTAAAAGAGACACAATGTAAAGAAGCATCTGTTCTGGAGGTTGTTCGTGAGGCATCTAATCCAGTGGGAATTGCAGTTTATATTGTAGGTGGGCGGAATGGTGAATATAGTCATTGTTGCATTATACATTAAGTACCGCTTGTCGCCACACGAGTGCAGTGTCTACCCATTAATGAGCAACGTCAAGTTTGATTGGCTGTCACGGCCAAATGGTTTTGAATTTGAGAAAGCTGTTTAATACACTTGTTCAGCTTGGTCGGAAGATCATATATGCCAAGTTTCATGAAGATTGGACATAATATGTGGCCTGTGGAAATTTACAACTGATTTTGACAACTTTCAACATGGCGGCCAAGTTCTGATGTTGCAATGAGAAATAATTTTAAAGCTATATAAGGAGGTCTGGCAGTATCCTCAGACATTAAAAATAAGTTTGAAATGTACTCATGTGAAGAGAGAGGAGTTAAAACACGTCTTCATTAATTATAGCGCCCCCTAGAGGTCAATGGTCACCAAATTCATCAAGTGTCCACAAGATGATGTTATGGGTCTATGTAACAAGTTTGGTTATGATATGTCAAAGGGATACTGAGATATTGGCGTGTTTCCGGTTTGGCGGATTCGCGGTTGAATATCATTGGCTGTTGCGGATATTTCTGCAAGAAATAATATACTAGCTATACAGGGAGGTCTAATAGTATCACTAGACATTGAAAATAAGTTTTAAATGTACTCATGTGAAGAGAAAGGAGTCAAAACACATCGACATTAATAACAGCGCCACCTAGTGGTCAAAGGTCACCAAATTCATCCAGTGTAACCTTTATGGGGTCATGGGTCTATGTACCAAGGTTGGTTATGATATGTCCAAGGGCTGCAGAGGTATGGGCTTACATCCGGTTTGGCGGCTTGGCCGCCAAATTTGATTGGCTCTAGCGGGCAAACGGTTTTGAAGTTGAAAGGTCTATCAGATGTTTTGCATCAAGCATGGCCAGAAGATCATGTGTGCCAAGTTTCGAGATGATTGGACAAGATTTGTGATAGAAGTAGCATTTTGAGGGTTTTTGACATAAACCAAGATGGCGGACATATACGTCATGGCGCAATGACGTCATAGGGTGTGTTGAACTGGGCTTGGTTCAAGGAATCCAATGATACCTGGTTTGTGAATATTGGTCGAATAAGTCGAAAGTTATGAACATGAATGCATGTCCAACTTTGACCTGCTGGTGGCACTAGAGCTGTTGGGCTAGCGACCTGAGATTGGCTTAATGGGCTAATGGGGCTGTCCTGAACCAGTGTGCCAAATTTCACAACTTTTCGCCAAGCGGTTCTATGGGCTGCCATTGACTCCAATGGCAGCATAATAATAATAATAATAATAATAAATATAGCTGCGAGCAGCAATGTGGGTGTCAAGCATAATCGGACTCGGTAGGCTAATTCTGCCGGATGGACGCAATCGGCCAGGGGGCTACATGACGACCGCCTCGGAAATCGGCAATACCGACAGCCGGTGGGATGAGTAAATGGGAAAAGGACCCCACCTAGAGGTAAGGGCGCAATACAGTCTGCCTGACAGAACAAATGTCACAAATACATAGGGGTATTCGGAACAATATCTCTAAAAGAGACACAATGTAAACAAGCATCCGTTCTGGAGGTGGTTCGTGAAGCATCTAATCCAGAGGGAATTGCAGTTTATATAGTAGGTGGGCGGAATGGTAAATTTAGTCATTGTTGCATTATACATTAAGTACCGCTTGACGCCACACGAGTGCAGTGTCTGCCCATTAATGAGCGCCACACGAGTGCAGTGTCTACCCATTAATGAGCAACGTCAACTTTGATTGGCTGTCACGGCCAAACGGTTTTGAATTTGAGAAAGCTGTTTCATACATTTGTTCAGCTTGGTCGGAAGATCATATATGCAAAGTTTCATGAAGATCGGACATAATTTGTGGCCTGTGGGAATTTACAACTAATTTTGACAACTTTCAACATGGCGGCCAAGTTCTGATGTTACAATGAGAAATAATTTATAAGCTATATAAGGAGGTCTGGCAGTATCCTCAGACATTAGAAATAAGTTTGAAATGTACTCATGTGAAGAGAGAGGAGTTAAAACACGTCTTCATTAATTATAGCGCCCCCTAGAGGTCAATGGTCACCAAATTCATTAAGCGTCCCCATGATGATGTTATGGGTCTATGTTTCAAGTTTGGTTATGATTTGTCAAAGGGATGCTGAGAAATTGCCGTGTTTCCGGTTTGGCGGCTTCGCGGTCGAATATCATTGGCTGTTGCGGATATTTCTGCGAGAAATAATATACTAGCTATACGGGGAGGTCTGATAGTATCACTAGACATTGAAAATAAGTTTTAAATGTACTCATGTGAAGAGAGAGGAGTCAAAACACATCGACATTAATAACAGCGCCCCCTAGAGGTCAAATCTCACCAAATTTATTCAGTGTCACCTTTATGGGGTCATGGGTCTATGTACCAAGGTTGGTTATGATATGTCAAAGGGCTGCTGAGATATGGGCTTACATCCGGTTTGGCGGCTACGCCGCCAAATTTGATTTGCTGTAGCGGGCAAACGGTTTTGAATTTGACAAATCTATTCTATGTTTTGTATCAAGCATGGCCAGAAGATCATGTATGCCAAGTTTCGAGATGATGGGACAAGATTTGTGATAGAAGTAGCATTTTGAGGGTTTTTGACGTAAACCAAGATGGCGGACATATATGTCATGGCGCATGACGTCATAGGGTTTGTTGAACTGGGCTTGGTTCAAGAAATCCAATGATACCTGGTTTGTGAATATTGGTCAAATAGGTCGAAAGTTATGAACATTAATGCATGTCCAACTTTGACCTGTTGGTGGCGCTAGAGCTGTTGGGCTAGCAACCTGAGATTGGCTCAATAAGCTAATGGGGCTGTCCTGAACCAGTGTGCCAAATTTCACAACTTTTCACCAAGCGGTTCTATGGGCTGCCATTGACTCCAATGGCAGCATAATAATAATAATAATAATAAATATAGCTGCGAGCAGCAATGTGGGTGTCAAGCATAATCGAACTCGGTAGGCTAATTCTGCCGGATGGACGCAATCGGCCAGGGGGCTACATGACGACCGCCTCGGAAATCGGCAATACCGACAGCCAGTGGGATGAGTAAATGGGAAAAGGACCCCACCTAGAGGTAAGGGCGCAATACAGTCTGCCTGACAGAACAAATGTCACAAATACATAGGGGTATTCGGAACAATATCTCTAAAAGAGACACAATGTAAACAAGCATCCGTTCTGGAGGTGGTTCGTGAAGCATCTAATCAAGAGGGAATTGCAGTTTATATAGTAGGTGGGCGGAATGGTAAATTTAGTCATTGTTGCATTATACATTAAGTACCGCTTGACGCCACACGAGTGCAGTGTCTGCCCATTAATGAGCGCCACACGAGTGCAGTGTCTACCCATTAATGAGCAACGTCAAGTTTGATTGGCTGTCACGGCCAAACGGTTTTGAATTTGAGAAAGCTGTTTTATACATTTGTTCAGCTTGGTCGGAAGATCATATATGCAAAGTTTCATGAAGATTGGACATAATTTGTGGCCTGTGGGAATTTACAACTAATTTTGACAACTTTCAACATGGCGGCCAAGTTCTGATGTTACAATGAGAAATAATTTATAAGCTATATAAGGAGGTCTGGCAGTATCCTCAGACATTAGAAATAAGTTTGAAATGTACTCATGTGAAGAGAGAGGAGTTAAAACACGTCTTCATTAATTATAGCGCCCCCTAGAGGTCAATGGTCACCAAATTCATTGAGTGTCCCCATGATGATGTTATGGGTCTACATATCAAGTTTGGTTATGATATGTCAAAGAGCTGCTGAGATATTGGCGTGTTTCCGGTTTGGCGGCTTCACGGTCGAATATCATTGGCTGTCGCGGATATTTCTGCAAGAAATAATATACTAGCTACACGGGGAGGTCTAATAGTATCACCAGACATTGAAAATAAGTTTTAAATGGACTCATGTGAAGAGAGAGGAGTCAAAACACATCGACCATAATAACAGCGCCCCCTAGAGGTCAAATGTCACCAAATTCATTCAGTGTAATCTTTATGGGGTCATGGGTCTAGGTACCAAGGTTGGTTATGATATGTCAAAGGGCTGCTGAGATATGGGCTTACATCCGGTTTGGCGGCTTCGCCGCCAAATTTGATTGGCTCTAGCGGGCAAACGGTTTTGAATTTGAAAGGTCCATCATATGTTTTGCATCAAGCATCGCCGGATGATCATGTGTGCCAAGTTTCGAGATGATTGGACAAGATTTGTGATATAGGTAGCACTTTGAAGGTTTTTGACATAAACCAAGATGGCGGAAATATACGTCATGGCGCAATGACGTCATAGGGTTTGTTGAACTGGGCTTGGTTCAAGAAATCCAATGATACCTGGTTTGTGAATATTGGTCAAATAGGTCGAAAGTTATGAACATTAATGCATGTCCAACTTTGACCTGTTGGTGGCGCTAGAGCTGTTGGGCTAGCGACCTGAGATTGGCTCAATAAGCTAATGGGGCTGTCCTGAACCAGTGTGCCAAATTTCACAACTTTTCACCAAGCGGTTCTATGGGCTGCCATTGACTCCAATGGCAGCATAATAATAATAATAATAAATATAGCTGCGAGCAGCAATGTGGGTGTCAAGCATAATGGGACTCGGTAAGCTAATTTTGCCGGGCGGACGTAATCGGCCAGGGGGCTACATGACGACCGTCTCGGAAATCGGCAATACCGACAGCCGGTGGGATGAGGAAATGGGAAAAGGACCCCACCTAGAGGTAAGGGCGCAATACAGTCTGCCTGACAGAACAAATGTCACAAATACATAGGGGTATTCGGAACAATATTCCTAAAAGAGACACAATGTAAACAAGCACCCGTTCTGGAGGTGGTTCGTGAAGCATCTAATCCATCGGGAATTGAAGTTTATATTGTAAATCGGCGTAATGGTAAATATAGTCATTGTTGTAGTATACATTAAGTACCGCTTGTCGCCACACGAGTGCAGTGTCTACCCATTAATGAGCGTCGTCAAGTTTGATTGGCTGTCACGGCCAAACGGTTTTGAATTTGAGAAAGCGGTTTGATACATTTGTTCAGCTTGGTCGGAAGATCATTTTTGCCAAGTTCTATGAAGATTGGACATTGTAGTGTTCTCGTGCAGTGTGTTGTAACCCTGACTTAACACAGAGTTAAACCGTAGCCAATGAAGACAGAGTCGTAGTAAGGTTGACCATTTACTGTCACAATTCCTCATGAACAGACGGTGAAAACTGCAAATAAAAGAATACAAAAATACTGAATGTACATTTGACTAAACAGCATGTTGTACATAGTTGTAAATAATAATATGAACTGTCTAACACTGCATGAAGACATTCTGATGCCAATTGCATTGATTTTAGTTTGTACACAATTGCTAACCAAAACGTTTTTAACAACACATCAAACATTATTTTTAAATAAATCCACTCTAATATATTATCTTAAACATGTCTTGCATTGATTAAACAAACTTACGGCATTGCCTCTTAGATGCTTTCATGTGGATGCTAGCGGATTACAATCAGAAGATGCACATGTCTGCCATTCCTTCTACAGAGGTAAGATTTTTAACAGGAAATTACGTCACAGGAAGTGACTAAACCGGAAGTGAAATAATAACAAACCTAAAACGGCAAAATAATATGAATTTATACATTGGCTTATTTTAACTGTAAAGTAATTATTCACATCCGTTTTTACATATACATATTTAAGAAATCAATGTAAGAATATTAAATGAGTGCCAGGAGAGACAACACAGACATAATTTGTGGCCTGTGGAAATTTTCAACTGATTTTGACAACTTGCAACATGGCGGCCAAGTTCTGATGCAATGAGAAATAATTCATAAGCTACATAAGGAGGTCTGGCAGTATCCTCAGACATTAAAAATAAGTTTGAAATGTACTCATGTGAAGAGAGAGGAGTTAAAACACGTCTTCATTAATTATAGCTTCCCCTATAGGTCAATGGTCACCAAATTCATTGAGTGTCCCCCTGATGATGTTATGGGTCTATGTATCAAGTTTGGTTATGATATGTCAAAGGGATGCTGAGATATTGGCGTGTTTCCGGTTTGGCGGGTTCGCGGTCGAATATCATTGGCTGTCGCGGATATTTCTGCAAGAAATAATATACTAGCTATACGGGGAGGTCTAATAGTATCACTAGACATTGAAAATAAGTTTTAAATGGACTCATGTGAAGAGAAAGGAGTCAAAACACATCGACATTAATAACAGCGCCACCTAGAGGTCAAAGGTCACCAAATTCATCCAGTGTAACCTTTATGGGGTCATGGGTCTATGTACCAAGGTTGGTTATGATATGTCAAAGAACTGCTGAGATATGGGCTTACTTCCGGTTTGGCCGCTGCGCTGCAAAATTTGATTGGCTTTAGCGGGCAAACGGTTTTGAATTTGACAAATCTATTCGATGTTTTTCATCAAGGATGGCCAGAAGATCATGTGTGCCAAGTTTCGAGATGATTGGACAAGATTTGTGATAGGAGTAGCATTTTGAAGGTTTTTGACATAAACCAAGATGGCGGACATATACGTCATGGCGCAATGACGTCATAGGATGTGTTGAACTGGGCTTGGTTCAAGGAATCCAATGATACCTGGTTTGTGAAAATTGGTCGAATAGGTCAAAAGTTATGAACATGAATGCATGCCCAACTTTGACCTGTTGGTGGCGCTAGAGCTGTTGGGCTAGCGACCTTAGATTGGCGTAATGGGCTAATGGGGCAGTCCTGAACAAGTGTGCCAAATTTCACAACTTTTCGCCAAGCGGTTCTATGGGCTGCCATTGACTCCAATGGCAGCATAATAATAATAATAATAAATATAGCTGCGAGCAGCAATGTGGGTGTCAAGCATAATCGGACTCGGTAGGCTAATTCTGCCGGATGGACGCAATCGGCCAGGGGGCTACATGACGACCGCCTCGGAAATCGGCAATACCGACAGCCGGTGGGATGAGTAAATGGGAAAAGGACCCCACCTAGAGGTAAGGGCGCAATACAGTCTGCCTGACAGAACAAATGTCACAAATACATAGGGGTATTCGGAACAATATCTCTAAAAGAGACACAATGTAAACAAGCATCCGTTCTGGAGGTGGTTCGTGAAGCATCTAATCCAGAGGGAATTGCAGTTTATATAGTAGGTGGGCGGAATGGTAAATTTAGTCATTGTTGCATTATACATTAAGTACCGCTTGACGCCACACGAGTGCAGTGTCTGCCCATTAATGAGCGCCACACGAGTGCAGTGTCTACCCATTAATGAGCAACGTCAAGTTTGATTGGCTGTCACGGCCAAACGGTTTTGAATTTGAGAAAGCTGTTTAATACATTTGTTCAGCTTGGTCGGAAGATCATATATGCAAAGTTTCATGAAGATTGGACATAATTTGTGGCCTGTGGGAATTTACAACTAATTTTGACAACTTTCAACATGGCGGCCAAGTTCTGATGTTACAATGAGAAATAATTTATAAGCTATATAAGGAGGTCTGGCAGTATCCTCAGACATTAGAAATAAGTTTGAAATGTACTCATGTGAAGAGAGAGGAGTTAAAACACGTCTTCATTAATTATAGCGCCCCCTAGAGGTCAATGGTCACCAAATTCATTAAGCGTCCCCATGATGATGTTATGGGTCTATGTTTCAAGTTTGGTTATGATTTGTCAAAGGGATGCTGAGAAATTGCCGTGTTTCCGGTTTGGCGGCTTCGCGGTCGAATATCATTGGCTCTCGCGGATATTTCTGCGAGAAATAATATACTAGCTATACGGGGAGGTCTGATAGTATCACTAGACATTGAAAATAAGTTTTAAATGTACTCATGTGAAGAGAGAGGAGTCAAAACACATCGACATTAATAACAGCGCCCCCTAGAGGTCAAATCTCACCAAATTTATTCAGTGTCACCTTTCTGGGGTCATGGGTCTATGTACCAAGGTTGGTTATGATATGTCAAAGGGCTGCTGAGATATGGGCTTACATCCGGTTTGGCGGCTACGCCGCCAAATTTGATTTGCTGTAGCGGGCAAACGGTTTTGAATCAATCGATCAATTCGATGTTTTGTATCAAGCATGGCCAGAAGATCATGTGTGCCAAGTTTCGAGATGATTGGACAAGATTTGTGATAGAAGTAGTATTTTGAGGGTTTTTGACATAAACCAAGATGGCGGACATATACGTCATGGCGCAATGACGTCATAGGGTGTGTTGAACTGGGCTTGGTTCAAGGAATCCAATGATACCTGGTTTGTGAATATTGGTCGAATAAGTCGAAAGTTATGAACATGAATGCATGTCCAACTTTGACCTGTTGGTGGCGCTAGAGCTGTTGGGCTAGCGACCTGAGATTGGCTTAATGGGCTAATGGGGCTGTCCTGAACCATTGTGCCAAATTTCACAACTTTTCGCCAAGCGGTTCTATGGGCTGCCATTGACTCCAATGGCAGCATAATAATAATAATAATAATAAGAATTCGTACGAAAACAATAGGTTGTCTCGCAACATAGTTGCTTGACACCCAATAAGAATTCGTACGAAAACAATAGGTTGTCTCGCAACATAGTTGCTTGACACCCAATAAGAATTCGTACAATAACAATAGGTTGTCTCGCAACATAGTTGCTTGACACCCAATAAGAATTCGTACAATAACAATAGGTTGTCTCGCAACATAGTTGCTTGACACCCAATAATAATAAGAATTCGTACAATAACAATAGGTTGTCTCGCAACATAGTTGCTTGACACCCAATAATAAGAATTCGTACAATAACAATAGGTTGTCTCGCAACATAGTTGCTTGACACCCAAATATAGCTGCGAGCAGCAATGTGGGTGTCAAGCATAATCGGACTCGGTAGGCTAATTCTGCCGGATGGACGCAATTGGCCTGGGGGCTACATGACGACCGCCTCGGAAATCGGCAATACCGACAGCCGGTGGGATGAGTAAATGGGAAAAAGGACCCCACCTAGAGGTAAGGGCGCAATGCAGTCTGCCTGACAGAACAAATGTCACAAATACATAGGGGTATTCGGAACAATATCCCTAAAAGAGACACCATGTAAACAAGCATCCCTTCTGGAGGTGGTTCGTGAAGCATCTGATCCAGTGGGAATTGCAGTTTATATTTTAAGTGGGCGGAATGGTAAATATAGTCATTGTTGCATTATACATTAAGTACCGCTTATCGCCACACGAGTGCAGTGTCTACCCATTAATGAGCGCCGTCAAGTTTGATTGCCTGTCACGGCCAAACGGTTTTGAATTTGAGAAAGCTGTTTAACACATTAGTTCAGCTTGGTCTGAAGATCATATATGCAGAGTTTCATGAAGATTGGACATAATTTGTGGCCTGTGGGAATTTACAACTGATTTTGACAACTTTCAACATGGCGGCCAAGTTCTGATGTTGCAATGAGAAATAATTTATATGCTATATGAGTAGGTCTGACAGTATCATCAGACATTGAAAATAAGTTTGAAATGTACTCATGTGAAGAGAGAGGAGTTAAAACACGTCTTCATTAATTATAGCGCCCCCTAGCGGTCAATGGTCACCAAATTCTTTGAGTGTCCCCATGATTATGTTATGGGTCAATGTATCAAGTTTGGTTATGATATGTCAAAGGGCTGCAGAGATATTGGCATGTTTCCGGTTTTCCGGCTTCGCGCTCGAATATCATTGGCTGTCGCGGATATTTCTGCAAGACGTAATATATGAGCTATATGGGGAGGTCTGATAGTATCACCAGACATTGAAAATAAGTTTTAAATGTACTCATGTGAAGAGAGAGGAGTCAAAACACATCGACATTAATAACAGCGCCACCTAGAGGTCAAGGGTCACCAAATTCATTCAGTGTCACCGTGATGCGGTCATGGGTCTCTCTACCAAGGTTGGTTATGATAGGTCAAAGGGCTTCTGAGATATGGGCTTACTTCCGGTTTGGCAACTTGGCGGTTAAATTTGATTGGCTTTAGCGGACAAACGGTTTTGAATTTGACAAATCTATTCGATGTTTTTTATCAAGCATGGCCAGAAGATCATGTGTGTCAAGATTCGAGATGATTGGACAAGATTTGTGATAGAAGTAGCATTTTAAAGGTTTTTGACATAAACCAAGATGGCGGAAATATACGTAATGGCACAATGACGTCATAGGGTGTGTTGAACTGGGCTTGGTTCAAGAAATCCAATGATACCTGGTTTGTGAATATTGGTCGAATAGCTCGAAAGTTATGAACATGAATGCATGCCCAAATTTGACCTGTTGGTGGCGCTAGAGCTGTTGGGCTAGCGACCTGAGATTGGCTTAATGGGCTAATGGGGCTGTCCTGAACCAGTGTGCCAAATTTCACAACTTTTCGCCAAGCGGTTCTATGGGCTACCATTGACTCCAATGGCAGCATAATAATAATAATAATAATAAGAATTCGTACAATAACAATAGGTTGTCTCGCAACATAGTTGCTTGACACCCAATAAGAATTCGTACAATAACAATAGGTTGTCTCGCAACATAGTTGCTTGACACCCAATAATAAGAATTCGTACAATAACAATAGGTTGTCTCGCAACATAGTTGCTTGACACCCAATAATAAGAATTCGTACAATAACAATAGGTTGTCTCGCAACATAGTTGCTTGACACCCAATAATAAGAATTCGTACGAAAACAATAGGTTGTCTCGCAACATAGTTGCTTGACACCCAATAATAATAATAAGAATTCGTACAATAACAATAGGTTGTCTCGCAACATAGTTGCTTGACACCCAATAATAATAATAATAAGAATTCGTACGAAAACAATAGGTTGTCTCGCAACATAGTTGCTTGACACCCAATAATAAGAATTCGTACGAAAACAATAGGTTGTCTCGCAACATAGTTGCTTGACACCCAATAATAAGAATTCGTATGAAAACAATAGGTTGTCTCGCAACATAGTTGCTTGACACCCAATAATAATAGGAATTCATACAAAAACAATAGGTTGTCTCGCAACATAGTTGCTTGACACCCAATAATAGGAATTCATACAAAAACAATAGGTTGTCTCGCAACTTTGTTGCTTGACACCCAATAAGAATTCGTGCGAAAACAATAGGTTGTCTCGCAACATAGTTGCTTGACACCCAATAATAGGAATTCATACAAAAACAATAGGTTGTCTCGCAACATAGTTGCTTGACACCCAATAATAGGAATTCGTACAATAACAATAGGTTGTCTCGCAACATAGTTGCTTGACACCCAATAATAGGAATTCATACAAAAACAATAGGTTGTCTCGCAACATAGTTGCTTGACACCCAAAAATGCAACAATCACACAGACACTACACAATAACAATCACAGGAAAGAAATGCAACCATGAAACGGGTCCCTAAATAATAATAATAATATCAGAAAGATATGAGGTACACAACGAATGGCAATCCCCCTCAACCCATCCCTAGATGACCACACACTAAGGATGTGAGGAGGAGTTAACTGGTCGTGTAACAATAAGCAATCACACGCATGGGGTATTCAGGGTAGGCCTGGGGCACGGGAACAACTAAGAAACCACGGAATAGTCCTGAGCGTCATCACGGGCAGGTGGACGCAAGGCGCCACCTGAGCATTAGACCCTTTTATTCAACTGCGCTCAGGACTTCATCTGATAAACGGGCAATCAAGGCCCCTGAAATCTCGCCCGTGTGTATCCCCGAGCTCCATCTAGTCGGACAGTGATATAAACAACAACATTTGCGTTCCCGGCGTCGGTTGCGTAGACGCGGGCATAGATATGGGAGCGGCTAAAAACAGTGAAGCGTACAGAAGCAAATACAGCCAGGGGCGCCCTCAAGCCTTAAGGGAACGGGCCGCAGCCCCTGGTACCGGAACAAAGATCCCTGGTCCGGGCGACGTGGGTGCATCAGGTAGGAGGGGGGTGGTGCCGTTGGCGGGGACGGGAATGGGGCAGCCCACCGGGAGAGGTTACTAGCACGTCACAGGCGAGGGGGGTGTGGTGGTGGGGTTTCAGCATACGGTGGTGGAAACAGGACGCCGGGGCCGGATGATCTTCATGTATTGGTGCGCTGCATTACGTGGGGGCTCTTGGACAATGGTGCAGGGGGTCTATTCTATGTTCTCCAGCCAGATCAGGTCGGGCCCCTCTGGTGGTCCCTCGTCCAAACTCTCCGGTGTATACTCGATCCCCAGGTAAGCTTGGATGGCACCTGCTGCTGTAGCACCCATCGCTCATTGGGCTCTCCATCCATCCTGTGAAGGGGTCATTAATGCCGGAGCTCTCTGCCAACTCTAAACTGAGGGACTGTAACCCTGCCAGCGCCCTGGCCACCGACCCATCCGTACTGTGTTATTGGGGATAACAACATGTCGTCCTTATCATCCCACACACCCCTCCCTGCTCTGCCAATAGCATATCTATATCTATATAGTCCCTTGACCTTATCCGTGGAAAAATTGACAACCCGTTGCTGATTATAGTATATATTATTTATCCAATCAACATTTTTGTTAATAGTGGACCACCAAAACAGGACTGATTCCAACCCTGCTGAAATTTGATTGCATCATCCTTGGGTAGTTGGTCGGCTCCGGGCGTGTCTGCATCTGGCTCCTCCTCCGGCCCTGGAACTTTGTGTTTCTCTTGCTGGAATTACAAACTTATGTACAACAGTTAGATGTTCAAACATATTTTCCTTAATTCTATTTCTAATTACTCTAATGGAAGTCCCTTTTGGGACCCTCGAATGTTAAGTGAAGGCATTGGTCGACCCTTAAGCATTTCATGCGGGGTTAGATGCGTCGTTCTGTTAGTTTTCATGCGATAACTCATTAGTGTCAGTGGTAGTGCATCAATCCTTTAATTTAGTACTCTAATTTAATTTTGTTAATCTTTGTCTTGAGCGTCCCATTCCTCTCTCCACCATACCTTGTGGTTTGAGGATTGTAGACACAGACTAGTCTTTGTTTGACATGCAGACGTTAAATCACTCGTTTGAGTGTTTTCTGAATAAACACTGCCCTATCGCCTGAGCTAATTTGTGACGGAATTCCAAACCTTGGCATGACTTCTCTAGTCAGAACCTTGATTACCGTAGCCGCACTTTGGTCATCTGATGGGACTGCTTCTACCCATCTGTTGAACACTGTTTTTTCAAATATTTCACACTCATTTAGCTGGCTGTCAATCATTGTTTGCAAGTATGGTGAAGAAAAACCTTGTTTTCAAAAAATTTCCTAATTCTCCTCAATACCTCTGTCAAAACCATGCGCATTAAATGATAAGCAAATCTAAGAACGCCGTTGGTGCAACCAACGTTGAAACGTCTAACCTTAACCATCAGCAAATTAAAGCCAATCTTTTGGGAAGGGCAATCAAACCAGTGTGTCCAAAACCAAAGCCCAATATGGGTGGGTTTACCATCAGCCGCCTGAAACCACGCTGTTCCAAAGTCATGCACTAATCCGAAAAACTTACATGTGTTAGTGGGCTTCTATACCACAAAGGTGAAATAAAATAAAACGCGACATGCCCCGTTCCAAGACCACCTCTGCTGCAAGAGCTGACATATCTGACTCCTGTTCCGCCTCCACCCTACACCCCACCCGGCACTTCCTATGATTGTTGCAGCTTGTGACTTCATGATCAAGTAAGCCAGTGCCCACAGCGACTCTGCCAAGTAATCGTGACTGTGCCTGCCTTAGGTCGTCCCGGGCTTCAAGGTGGGATCTTACCCGTCGTTGGCTAACCAGCCTTCCATACTGGCTTATTGCAGGATGCCGTACCTGGGATACGATCAATCCCCACCTATATGGTGGTATAGATCGCAAGGTGGAGGGATGGAGACAGAGTCTTCAGCCGCTTCTGCCCTATGCAGCATGTGTGTGCGTAAAAGATACACCTCAGGGAAACTATAAAACAAAAAGTCATTTATCAGAGTTAAAATTATTAAAGTGTTGCAGCAGCAGTAGTGGCATTTGAAAGGTAAACCCACTACTTCCGAATCCAAATTGACAACATAGCATGTAGGATCCCTTCCCAGCAGATGTAGCGCTAATCCCCGTCATCCTTGACCAAAGAGATTTACCCTATATTTTAATTGGTGTAGTCCTACTTGTACAGTTTATCAAGATTACGTTTTTACTTTATGTATATATCTTTAATTATTATCCTCATCTTTATCATATCCATATTTATTCAATTATTCTTTCCTGTGTGAAAATAATAATAATCACTTAGTTAATAGCAACACCTTCTTTAGTCTAATTGCATTAGATGATCATTACTGTTGTCCTAGGAAGACAAAAAACAAAATAAAAACTAAACTTAAAGAAAAACTAATTAGCCATAATGTGAATATCCACTGCGTGTCTCCCTGTGACTCTCTCCCTCCTTCAGGAGAACACGCTCTCTCTCCCTCCTCAGTACGGGGGATGCTGTTTGGTGCAAGACAACAGATAAGGGTGGAATGTGGCTTCTCTCTCTCTCTGCGTGTCTCCCTCCAACTTTGGGTGCGGCCATAACGCCTTGAAGCGAGCGTGCTCCGGGGGCTGGGTGTGGGAGAAACCAGTGGTAGTTCCTTTTCTCGGCAAGCAGAGGGGTTGTTCAGGTGAAACCTATGGACAGAGACTACAAAGAACTTCAAACATGGCAGACAGGGAACTATAAATTGTTCAAAGCCTGAAAACTCAACAGAGCTCTACCTGTATTCTTTGGATATGTGGTATTTTATGGCGTATGGCCACCACACGCTTTCAGTTGAACACACTCTCTACTTCCTTTCTCTGTACTGTGTGTTAGTGTGTCTCTCTGTACTGCCTTAATGGTGTAGGTCGACAAATGGGGGTGAAATGTGTTCTCTCTCTTATTCTTCCTCACTCCCCTTAGGGTCAGGCAGCACCTAGGACCGTTAACAGATAAGCCTGGAATGCAACATCCTGAACTATCCATCATGGAACAATGGCCTAATAACTATCTCTCACACACAAAAAGATCCTTCTGTCCCTTCATTCACAAATAACTTTTCACTTTATTATATATAACTTAATACTGCTCCCCCTTTCCAAATTTCTATATACACAAAACTACGAAGCAGACCACCGAATTTGGTACAGGCCTCGTCAGGCCGAACCAAAACACCCTCACAGGTTCTAACTTCCATACAATTCTAGGGAGGGGAACTACAACATGAGGTGGAGTAGAGGACTTCAAATATGGTGGACGGGGACCTCAAATGGGAGGACTACACATATGGGAAAGGGGATTACACTCTGGGCCTGAAAACTATACAGAGTCCCTTCTCGTGGTCCTGAAACAACCGTTCATTGTTAGAAAAACACGCACTCTATCGCTACCTCCAACTGACTAGAGGGAAAATGGTCCCTCTCGATCGTCCTCCGACTTTAGCTCTCCTTGCTATCTCTCCTTGCTATCTCTCTCGCTCCCTCTCACACAAACGCACATTGACATGTACATGCTGTCACGCACATTCACACTGACTTCACACACGGCTCCTCTCATTCTGTCTCTCTCTCACACGCGCATACACACACTGTCTCTCTGTCTCTCTCTCACGCGCATACACACACTGTCTCTCTGTCTCTCTCTCACCCATGCTCACACTGTCTCTCTGTCTCTCTCTCACGCGCATACACACACTGTCTCTCTGTCTCTCTCTCACCCATGCTCATACTGTCTCTCTGTCTCTCTCTCACCCATGCTCTCCTATTCTTCCACCCACGCTGACTCTCGTTCTGGACTCCATACACACGCACTTGCTCTCTGGTCGTGAAGGTGGGGGTGAGAGGTCTCTGCTATCCCTAGTCTGCGTCAGTTCAGGTGTCTGTCCGTCAGTCCCCGCATATGCAATGAATATATGGCCAAGAAATCGTTGTGCTTCTTCGGGCACCTCAGATTCACTTATCAAGGGCGGCGAGCCTTAGGCCTCGAGGGTGTTCTTTCACCACGCAACGAGCCTAGTTTATCTTATTCTCATTTACCTTTTTCCTCTGGGTGCCACTCATGCTCCAGGCATACCGTTTCCTCTGCAAAGGGACTCTAACCCTCGCATAGCGTTTGGTCGTGACGTATGTCATGCGACAGGACCGGCTCCTTCACCACTAATGGAGCCAGCTGGAAAATCTAACTTTTCCCGAACCCGTTGGGGAGAAGCGCCACAACATCATTGCCACCAACAAGACTCGGCAAAGCTTTTTCTTGCTCCGGCTTTAATTGATCGATTTTCGGCAGCGATCCCACAACAGACCGAATAGCTTCTCTCGTATCCTTCTCCATTGTCTTCCTGGTCTTCCTCGGACAACTGAAACTGGCGCGCGACCTAGACGTCATCGTTCTCAGCCACTCCCTCTGTTTGCTGATTGGACCCTCAGAAATCAGGTTTACATGGAACGCATTTACATTAAGCAGACCCAGACCTAGTACTGAAGTGAAATGAAAATTGAGCGGAAGTAGGTAGTTGGGCGGTGCCAGGCTAGGCACGCGGTGGTTCTATGTCGTATAGGCTTCGCCTTTTAAGGCTATCGTTATTGGGTTATCCCTAGGCGTGAGCCGTAGCACTGAAAAATTGGTAATCCCCGCCCACCAACAGCGTGGGCCTCAATTACGTCCGCGTGCGGCGTGCCTCAACGATGTCCGCATTTCGCAGATATAGTCTGGCGCCGGCGGACGTTCTGCTCCCATTTTCTTCAGGACGATCCTGTAGCATACTGAAGTAAATAAATATATATAATGGACCCAACGGCGAACGGCATCTGCAAGACATGTAACGCGGGTTACCCAAGGCAGCCCTCGCACACCATGAGGTGTGCGAGGGCTGCCTTGGGCATGAACATGCCGTCTTGGCGCCCTCGCCGCCCTGCCTGTGTCGGCATTATGCTGCGCTGCCCAGACAGCGTGGAGCCGACACTGCCGCCGCCATTGCTGAACGGGCCGACGACTTTACTGTCCCGCTCGACGATGCACTCTCTCTCCTTGTGAGCTCGGAGTCAGACGACTCTGACCGCAACGAGGAGGGGACGTCTCCCCCGGCTTCCCCTCTCCGAACGGAGAGGCCCGGGGCAGCAGCATTGCCCGTCTCTGCCGCCACCTCACTTCCAGTGGTTGGAGCTTTGGTGGCAGAGCTACCGGGCATTATCGCAGGGCAGCCTTGGCCTTGCGGTGCCCATGCCTCAGGTCCCCCAACACCCGGACCAGCTCCGTGGCATCTGGGGGCTTGAGGCCGCGACGCGCCCCGCCCGTCTCGACCCGATCTGGCCGATGTTTCCCGCCATCAGCCCGTACCTCAGTGGGGCTGCGGCGGAGCCCGGGAGGCTCGGTGCCCCGGTGAAAACATTTATCCAGGTCACGAAGACGAAGGGTCTGACAGACCGGGGTTACAGGGCGGTACCGCCGCTGGATCCCGCTCTGTGTGCTGTCTTTGGAGTGAAGCCGGGGCTCAGCGACTGCTGCCCCACTCCCAAAGACCAGCTGACGGCCAAGCTTACAGACAGAGCGCATCATCGTATGATGCAGCAAGAGGCTGTTATGAATAACATCGCCCTGCTGGCACATAACATCTCCACCATGGCGGTTGACCCTCATCGTCTGGCCGAACAGGCAGTCGACATGGTGAAAACCGCCGGTGTGATCCTCTGCCTCTGCTCCACCGGCGCGGTGACAGCGGCCCGGACGGCGGCATGGCAGCACCTCATACAAAGGAACCTGTGGCTGCAGCAGACCCCGGGCATCCCTGAGCCGATGAGGCGGCAGTTACTGGAGTGCCCCATAAGCCTGGACGTGCTGTTCGGGCCCCGTCTGTCATCTATGGTGGATGACATGCAGGCCGCTTCCGAGGAGGCTGAGAAATTCCGGAGACACGTCTCCCGCCCTCCGCCTCAACCCGGGCGGCAGCGCTCCGCTCCAAGCCCCCGTCGCCGCCATAGGCCCCGGCAGTCACCGCCGGCAGCTACTCCTCCTGGCCTCCAGGCTTACCAGCCCCGCCTCCATCGCAAGCTGTGGCGAGCGGCAAGCGAAGGCCCATGGCAGCGGGCTCATGGGGCTATGTCCCGCCCCACAAGCGCCGGCGAAGGCATTTACGGGGCGAGGGTGAAGCGTGTGACAGCGAGAAAGACCTCTTACTAAAGACGGCTGTTTTTTCCCCACACAGTTAACGCCGGAGCCTACCGGCTCGGCCATAACTGTTTCACACACATCTTCTGCTACGTATGGGCGGGCCGTCAATACACCTTGTGTCATTGGTCGAGCCAGCCCTTCATTGATTTTAAAAAGGCAACCTCGCCCTGCTTACCAGCCCCGCCCACCTCCATCGCAGGTGGCGGCGAGCGGCCAGCAAGAGCCTCGGACAGCGGGCTCATGGGGCGATGTCCCGCCCCAAGCGCCGACTATTACGGGGCAAGGAAGGAGCGTGTGACAGCGGGGAACACCTCTTTACTAATGACGGCTGTTTTCTCCCCACACAGTTAACGCCGGAGCCTGCCGGCCCGGCCATGACTGTTTCACACGCATCTCCCACCACATATAGGCAGGCCGTCAATAAACCTCGTATTATTGATCAAGCCAGCCCTACATTACTTTCCCCTCACCATGTCATGCCTGGCATGACACGTGGCGAGACGGCCGGTAAAACGAGCTCTCTGTCTACGAATGACACGCAGCTTGTTCACAGTGTCAGCAGTCTGCTGCCCAGTCACAGTGTTATTCCTCCTCACGTCCCAACGCTCAGGAGAGAAGAAGCTACACTCTTGTCACAAGCTGAGCAGGCTGGGCATGCCTCTGCTAATGACACACACACCCAGCCCTTTCGGGCAGAGCCCCCAATGGGCTGCGGGGATGACTCCTCCCCTTGCAGCGGCGGCAGGAGCTCAAGCGTGGCTCGTTTCCATGACAGCCGCATCAAAACAAGAGGCTGCACAGCCGCTTTCAGAGCATTACTCAGAATGGCTGAACGCATGCACCCTGGCCAAATGGATGGACAGGCTGATCAGCAAGGGTCACACCCTGCAGTTCACCTCCTATCCGCCGCGATTCAACGGGATTGTGGAAACA
Organism: Gadus morhua; assembly: GCF_902167405.1. Classification (NCBI taxonomy): domain Eukaryota; kingdom Metazoa; phylum Chordata; class Actinopteri; order Gadiformes; family Gadidae; genus Gadus; species Gadus morhua. Next base: position 26,968,939 of record NC_044062.1, read on the forward strand.
ACGCTGTCATCCAAGGATCAACAGCTGTCACATTTTTTGCGGAGCTCCAGCAGCTTCTAGCGAAAAAAGTGATTTCCACGGTCCCGAAGGGACAGGAAATGCAGGGATTCTATTCCCGTTATTTCCTAGTACCCAAGAAAACAGGAGGGCTGAGTCCGATTCTCGATCTAGCCCTATTCAACAAATGCATCGCGGAGAGGCCGTTTCACATGTTAACAATCAGACGAGTGTTACAGTGTGTAAAGCCGGGCGACTGGTTCACCTCAATAGATTTGAAGGACGCCTACTTCCACGTCACAGTGATCCCCAAACACAGGAAATTCCTGCGTTTCTCGTTCCAAGGGTCACACTACCAGTACAACCGTCTCCCGTTCGGCTATTCTCTAGCCCCACAAACGTTTTCCAAGTGCGTGGAGACGGCTCTCCGGCCGCTTCACGCAACAGGAATGAGAGTACTGTACTACTTGGACGATCTGCTTTTGATGGCTCGCTCCAATGAGGAAGCAGCTATTCAAACAAAAAAGCTGGTGATTCACCTGTCGAATTTAGGCTTCGCCATAAATTGGAAGAAGAGCTCCCCCCTCCCCTCACAGAGTGTGATGTATTTGGGGGTAGAGCTGGATATTCAGCTGTAATGAGAGCACGGCTCTCACAACAGAGGATGGAGACGCTGTGGTCTCTCCTCCGCCGCTGTCCCCCGGGCAGCGTCGTGACAGCCCTCTCTGTCATGAGGCTGCTGGGCATGATGTCAGCCGCTCACACGGTGGTGCCGCTAGGGCTGCTTCACATGAGGCGGCTGCAGAGATGGTTTTCTCGCCTGCGCATCGACCCGGTGCGCCAACGGCGGCGCAAAGTGACCATTCCCCTATCAGCAGGCCCCGATTTGACCCACTGGGGCGATCCCCGAACTCTCGCGAGATGGGTGCCGTTAGGCAAAGCAACGTCACACATCTCGGTGTTCCCGGATGCTTCTCTGTTGGGCTGGGGAGGAACATGCGAGTTTCACGTGGTGGGCGGCGTTTCCCCCCCCCCCGTGACCATGCATATAAACGCATTGGAGCTCCTCACTGTATTGAAAGTGGTCCAAGACTTTGCCCCATTGTTGACAAATCAACACGTAATGATTTGCACGGACAATAAGGCGACAGCAGCATACATAAATCGCCAAGGGAGCGTGCGCTCGGCACAGCTGCTGAGCATAGCGAGACAGCTGTTATGCTGGGCGCACACGCACTTGCTCTGCTTCAGAGCAGCGTACATCCCCGGTGTCCTGAACAGAGGGGCCGACATGATGTCGAGGGGGGGTCCCCAACCAGGAGATTGGACTCTTCACCACGATCTGATCAATCAGATATGGAGTGAGTTTGGGAAGGCGGAGGTCGACCTATTCGCCACGCGGGAGAACACAGAGTGCGAGCTGTGGTTCTCCCTCAGCGCGAAGGACAATCCCCCACTCGGGGTGGATGTGTTCGCTCACAGACCGTGGCCGAACACACTCCTGTACGCTTTCCCGCCCGTCCCCCTGATTCCCCAAGTCTTGGACCGAGTCCAAGAGGAGCAGCTGTGTATGATTCTCAAAGCACTGCAACACACGAGTGCACCGTGGTTTCCCTGCCTCCAGCGTCTGCTCTCGGGGCCGCCGAAGGAACTCCCTTGGCGGCGGGACGCTCTCTCACAGGCAGGGGGAGCAATCATAGATTACCCAGAGATCGGCCAGTGCTTGTGGGCCTGGCCGCTGAACACAAGCGCCTAGAGGGTCTCGGCTTCTCCCAGGAGGTCGTACGGACCATCCAGGGTGCCAGAGCTGACTCCACCAGAGTGTGTTACTCGGCTAAATGGGCGGCTTTCCAGAAATGGTGCACAGAGAGGGCTTGTGATCCCATCTCCTGCCCTTTGCCCCGTGTGCTCTCTTTCCTCCAGACGCTGATGGAAAGAGGGCTGGCCTTTAGAAAGGTTAAGACGTACGCGGCTGCTGTTTCACCATGCCACGAAGGCTTCGGGGATAAAACTGTTTTTAGTCACCCCTTAATGAAGCGCTTCCTAAAAGGTGTGAGGAGAGAGAGACCCGTGACGCCCTCTCTCACTCCACAATGGGAATTAACACTGGTGCTGCTCGCACTGGTTAAAGCCCCATTCAGGTGCCCCTCAAGTTTGTGTCAGCCAAGACAGCTTTGCTGCTGGACCTGACGTCGGCTAAGAGAGTGAGCGACCTGTCTGCACTCTCTGTAGCCCCTTCTTGTCTTAGAATACATGGGGACGGCAGTTCGGCCATATTACGCCCGAACCCAGCTTTTACACCTAAGAGTATTACTAGCTCGTTCAGATCGAGAGTAATAACACTTAATGGTTTCTCTCTCCCTCCTCATCAATCTTAGGAGGAGGCAACAGCCCATCTCTTGTGCCCCGTATGCGCGCTTGCCTGTTATGTGAAGCGCACGGAGGCTCTGCGCAAATCTCAACAGTTATTTGTGCATTACAGAGAACATTCCCAGGGCCTCCCCCTGACGAAACAACGGCTGTCGCATTGGCTGTGTGATGCTATCACACAGGCTTATGTGTCAGTGGGGGCAGAGCCGCCTGAGACTATCAGAGCTCACTCGACCAGAGGAATATCGTCGTCTGTCGCTCTGCAAAGAGGGATGCCTATGGAGGATATCTGCACAGCAGCCTCCTGGGCTTCCCCATGCTCTTTTATTAGGTTTTACCTAAGAGACATGTCGCGCCTCTCTATGACGCACTCAGTTCTAGGTGCTTTGTCAGAGTGAGTGTGATTGTGTGACTATTCCCCTCACATATTAGACAATGTGAGGAGGAGTCAAATATTCATGCTGAGAGCTCTTGTGTCTTATCTGACACATTGGAGCTGCTCGTTGATGACGTGCCGTTAGACGCATGACGTATGTTATGCTACGTCTGACGCATGATACTAGCGCATATGTAGCTGTGTTTCTGGTACTGATCGGGACCAATGAGGCATAGACTAAATCATGCTTCGCCCTTTAACCCAATAGCGATAGCCTTAAAAGGCGAAGCCTATACGACATAGAACGATAGTTACGTATTGTAACTCTAGATTATATGAGTATAGGCGCAGCCTTTTAAGTGTCGGCCTCATTCTCCTTTAAATAGCTGGAGAAATGCTGTTTATTGGGAGCAGAACGTCCTTTGAGGCCCACGCTGTTGTTGGGCGGGGATTACAAATGTTTCAGTGCTACGGCTCACGCCTAGGGATATCCCAATAGCGATAGCCTTAAAAGGCTGCGCCTATACTCATAGAATCTAGAGTTACAATGCGTAACTATCGGTCCCAGTGTAATTTCAGAGAAGCATCCCTGGCAGCGATTTTCATTGGATTAGGAGATTATGGGCGTAATTATTTTGTCCCGCCCAGGGATGCTCTGGCATCTACGGATATGAATACTTTTGCTACACATTTATCACCTAGACGTGTTGCAAAACTACCTGCAAAAAAACCCACAGCTGGGACTTGCAGGAGCAGATTCGAGCAGTTGTAAAATGGATTTGTGCTCGCTCATTAAAATGCTGAATTAACAAAGCGTTCTTTGTCATTTTATTTGAGAGGAAATTTTTCACAGATGTGCAACTGCTGATGCATTAGTTCGAATTTGGTTTTACGAATGCACACCTTTTGGGCATGTTCTCAGATTATGAAACACGGGTGTGCGAATGTGCTTTGCAATAATTGTAGCAAAAGGATTTGTGCACCTGTAACACAGATTTGCGTACTCGTAGACCCTATTTTATGTTTACAATGGTATGAAAAATATTTACGACTACAAATGTACTGTTACACATTTGTGACTTTAGAGTACACATGCAAAATGAATATATACGACTTCAAATTTGCTGTGAGTTTAGTGTATGTATTCAAATTCTGCAGTTACAGGTGCTAAAGACTTTTGCTACAATAATACCTTCATACATTTGGGGGTGTTGTTTGTAGCACAACCCAAAAATATATTTCTGTTCTCACAGAGCACACCGCCCATGTAGCGCAGAGCTTCCCTGCGTTCATAGGATGTTGTCCATTTATCTTCTTCACAACTAAGAATAACGCGGCGAGACGTTGCTTGAAATTCAGACGTTTTAGTGAAATAAAAAAGGTTAATTACAGCGTGTGCTTGCTCAGCAAAATCATTGAACAGAAGCTTGATTGACAAGCACGAACTTCCACGTGAGTGGAAAGTCCATTTCAATACAATATTCAAATCATAATGACATATAGTCTGTTTTTAACCACATATGTATCTGACACATGAACTGTCATTCTAAATGTCGAATATTAACTATCAGTATTAATGTTAACTTATTTATTATTAACTTATCCTTCTTAACTATTCTTTTAAACAGACTTCTAACAAATAAATTCTCAACATCCTCCCCCCCATAAACGACAGTTTATATAATTTCCAAAGGACACAGAAGGTGGATGGTTCTCCGCAGAACAGTCCCTGAACTGGTGTGGATGGCACATGACCTCACAAGGCCATCACGACCAGGAAACAGTTCCTCAATTCTTCCCAGCCTCCAGCTCTGCCTAGGGGTGTTATCCTCCAATGAGTGCAACATCTCCGACCTTCAGCAGAGAAGGCTGCGGGGTATCGCAGCGATGGGCCGACTTCAAATCCAGCAAATATTCTCTCCGCCATCGGTTCCAGATGTTGGTCATCAGTCTTTGTCTGTAGCGCCTCCTCCTGGTCATCTCCTCTTTGTGCGCTGTTGGATGGTTAGTCTCAGCTGGAAATGGCTTAGGAGGCAAGCAGGTCAGTCTTTTACAAGCCGTTCCCAGAATCCGCCCCACCAGGCTGCTCTTTCAACGATGAACCGCCAGGTGATGCCTTTTCTGAGAAGAACTTCCGTTGCTACTTTCCAGAGCTCCTTCAAATCCTGATCAGCTCTCTTGATTGTCTTGGCATTATCCGAATAGATCACTTTGCATAATCCTCTTCTTGAGATGAATCTTTTCAATGCTAACAGGCAGTTCTCTGTCGACATATCTGAGACCAGCTCTAAGTGCACTGCTCTGGTTACAGCACAAAACAGCGCTATATACGCCTTTGTCATAGAGCTCTGTGTCTTCACATAGAGTGGGCCTACGAAGTCCACACCTGTGGTCTCGAATGGTGGTGAATCTGTTTTTCTGTCCCTTGGCAGTGGTGTAGTGGTCTGCTGCCCAGCCTTTTTTCCTTGAATTTCTTGCAGAGTACACATCCTGACACAACCCTTTTCCCTACTTGTCGTGCTCTCAAAATCTAATATTTCTCTCTTGTCTGCACTAAAGTGTCTCGTACACCCGCATGCATTATCTTTTCATGTTCATACTGCACCAACATTTAGCGGATCTGTGTTTGTTGGGGAAAATCCATGGAGTCAGTGTTTGGGCATTTTCCTGCTTTCAGTAGATCAATTTCGGCGCTGAAACTCTGGTTCTGATTCACCTTTATCCAGTGTATTCCTGCTTCATTCAGCCCTTCTGCTGTCAGTTCACCTCAAATTTTTGTGCTTCAGCGGGTGTTGGTGATGAATCTCTTAATCCAGGCTGTCTCCCGGAGCACTGTTTTTAGTTTGCTGTACTTCTCTGGGCACAAAACAGGGCTTAAGAAGTATTGGTCTTGCTTAACCAGCTGTACAGCAATCTGGTATTTGGATCTGAGTTCTGGATTTACCTCATCCTCCTAAACATCTCCCTGAGTTCTCTCTGACTGATCAGGTGTCATCAGAACACAAGGTCCATTCCACCACAATGTGCTCTGCTTCAGGTCCTGCACAGTTAGGCCTCTGGTGGGAAGGTCAACTGGATTCATTTTCCCCTTGCAGTGAGACCATGACTGTGGGTCAGTTAGAGACTGGATTTCTGTGACTCTATTCCCTACAAACTGTTTCCACTTATGAGCAGAACCACAAATCCAATGCAGCATTATCATTGAGTCTGTCCATAGTCTGAGTTGTGTCTTGTCTAGCTGCAGTGCTTTCATGAGGGTGTTCCCCTGCCTGGCTGCTATTGCAGCACCCATAAGCTCCAGGCGTGGTATGGAGGTAGATTTGCGTCTTTATTATGCAATCAAAAATAATAGGTTTGAGAGCAAAACTTTCCACACTGCAATCAAAAAATAGGTTTGAGAGCAAAACTTTCCACACTGCAATCAAAAAATAGATTTGAGAGCAAAACTATCGACACTGCAATCAAAAAAAAATTGATTGCAAGATAAATGAATGTGATAAAAAAAATATTAATGGGAATCCAAAAGTTTTGTTTGCAAACCCAAAAGTTTTGTTTGCAAATTCAAAAGTTTTGTTTGCGAATCCAAAAGTTTTATTTGCGAATCAAAAAGCTTTGTTTGCGAATCCTAAAGTTTTGCTTGGGAATCCAAAAGCTTGGCTTGCTGTTGAGCTGAATCTCGTGGGCGGGACCTACGCGGAAAGATGTAAGACACGTCTCTATTGGCCAGTCTCGATCGGAGTGACAGCTTGGCAATATCCACAGTTAGTAACGAGAGAGGGAGTTCTATTTCATGTAGGCTACGCCGTCTAGGCTTCGCCTTATGGGCTTGTCCCGTGCGCGCGCTTGCACGCCCTGAAAATTCCGTAGGCCTCCCTGTCAGCCGACAAGGAGACCATGGCAGAGGAGAGCAGGGCGATGTGGTTGATCTGCTTCTGGAGGCGGTCGAGTGCCAAGCTGTCACTCCGATCGAGACTGGCCAATAGAGACGTGTCTTACATCTTTCCGCGTAGGTCCCGCCCACGAGATTCAGCTCAACAGCAAGCAAAGCTTTTGGATTCGCAAGCAAAACTTTAGGATTCGCAAACAAAGCTTTTTGATTCGCAAACAAAACTTTTGGATTCGCAAACAAAACTTTTGGATTCGCAAACAAAACTTTTGGATTCGCAAACAAAACTTTTGGATTTGCAAACAAAACTTTTGGGTTTGCAAACAAAACTTTTGGATTCCCATTAATATTTTTTTTATCACATTAATTTATCTTGCAATAAAACATTTTTTGATTGCAGTGTCGATAGTTTTGCTCTCAAATCTATTTTTTGATTGCAGTGTGGAAAGTTTTGCTCTCAAAACTATTTTTTGATTGCAGTGTGGAAAGCTTTGCTCTCAAACCTATTATTTTTGATTGCATAATAAAGACAGAAATCTACCTCCATTGCGTGGCAGCATCATCCTTTTGAGTATAGCCATTCTGGACTTGGATGCAACCAGGCTAATGGTCACTTCTACTTCCTTTGTTTCTCCTTGAAGATAAGCAACTGCACTATAAGTTCTCTCACTCGAGTCACAGAATACATGTACCTTTACCTCTTGACCGCCCTGCTGTGGCATGTGTGTTTTGTACCATCGTGGGATTGACACCTTGTGCAGTTGAGGGAGCTCTGAACACCATTGTTCCCATGTCTTCGTCAGATCAGGTGGCAGTTCCTCATCCCACTTGAGCCCTCGCTCCCAGATCTCTTGGAACAAGCACTTAATCCTGATGCTGAAGGGAGTCAAGAATCCTAAGGGGTCAAAAAAGTGAGCAGAAGACTGCAGCACACTTCGTTTTGTGTTTTCTATTTCTTTCAGAATATCAAGCAGCCCCCTGAGTTTGAACACAAAATCATCAGTGGCTGGTCTCAACACCAAGCCCAGCACCTTCAGCACGGACCCTCGTGGTTCTGGCTGTACAGTGCAATCCATCAAGCTCTCCTGCCATTTTTCTTTGACCTCAGGAGAGTTTGTCATCCATTTACATAGCTCCATGCCTGCAGCAGACATAATGTTCTTGGTTGTTGTTGTCACTGTATGTGCCTCTGTCACCTCACTTGCACTTTAACTAAAATCATCCACATAAAGTGAGGAGTTGATGATTGCTACCACTTGTGGGTGTCCTAACTCATATTGTCTCAAATGCTTCCTTATGGTGGCTGCGAGTAAGAATGGGCTTGATGAAGCTCCAAACACCACTCTCGTCATTCTGAGCATGCGCAGCTTCACGTCCTTGTTGGTGGTCCTGGGAACCACTGAAATCTTACAGCATCCTGATCTATTTCTGAGAGTGAAATCTGCAGAAATGGTTTCTTGATGTCTGCCATATATGCAATTTCATGCAGTCTAAATTTAATCAAAATACTCATCAGATCTGGTTTCAGATTGGGACCTGTTAAGAGACAGTCATTTAGTGAGGGACTTTTTTTTTCGTGGGATGAAGCATCGAACACAACCGACAATTTCGTTGTCGCCTTATCCTCCATCACTACAGCGTGATGAGATAGGTAATATGTCTGACTGCCTTGTGGTGATGCATGCTCCCTTGGCACATCCTCAGCCATTCCTTGTTTCAAGTAGTCCTCCACGACTTCCTTGTATCTGCTGTAGAGTGTGACGTCCTTGCTTAATTTCCTTCTCAAACTCTCAAGTCTCTTTTTTGCAATGTAGTAATTGTCTTGAAGTGTCTTGGACACTTCAAGGCAAAGTGTCTTGGATGGTGTTGTCGCCATGGCAACTCCACTTGGTAACGCCCATCCTTGAAGATGGAGGTTTCCTCGAACCACTGCAACGCTTCTACATCCTCTGGGCTCTCAGACCAATCTGTGCAATCTGCTAAGCTGAATATGCATGCAGTTTGTCTGTGTCATGCTGGACACTGCTACTGGGCCTTGCACTGCCCATCCGAAAGTGCTCTCCACTGCCAACAGGCTCTTTGTCAGTCTTTCTACTCGGCCTGATACTATCTGCCAGTGATAATCAGAGCCAATTAGCACAGAAAGTTCAGGTTTATTATCTCCAGCACAGTCTGCTAGCTGAAGACCTCTTCTTTTCATCTCTTTCTGTATATGTTCACCGGGCACTTTCATCAGCGCTGTTCACACTTTGGGGGTGACTACTGCCTCTATTTCAATTCTCTGCTGTTTATCCCAGACATTCTCTAAGCTGAGCTTCACTATGTTGCGACTCACCTTTGTTGGAGCAGAGGAGCCGAATGTGTGGAGAGTAAGTGTCCCCTGTGTAGTAATAGGTAGCTGCAGCGCCTTCACCACATTCTCATGCACAAAACTCCCTTGACTGCCTCCATCTAGCAAGCAGCGGACCATCTTCCTGCTTGTGGGCCCTGCGACCCATGACTTGGCGGTTTGTAGTAAAACAGTGTTGTCAATATCAGGTTTGTCTTACTCTGCTTGGGGAATTAGTGAGGAAATAACAGTGTCCATGTTGGCAGACGCAGCAGGTGGGGATGCCTCATTTTTCTCACAAATGTCTGGAAAATTTTCAGATTTGTGTTCAGCACTATCACAGAACCGGCAGTTTTGTATATCCTGGTCAGCAATGTGTAGTGCAGCTGCAGATGCCATGCTTGTTTTCTTTAATTCCATGTCACTGTCGGCTCTGAACCTCTTTCTGTAGGAACTTCAGTATATTTGGCACATTCCACTCATCATCTCCTCTGTGACGGATGTATTCAAGAGCCATATCGTCTGGCATCATCTGGAGTAATATTGGACATAAACTACCGCCATAGGTGTCTGATAACACTCCCAATGACTCTAGGCTTTTGATTTGAATTTCACAGTCATCATATAACTGCCTCGGTGCACTGACATCAGATGATTTCTTTACAGGAGTGAGATTCAGTAGCTTTGAAATGTGAGCATTTACAATGAGATCTTTCCTTCCAAATCTGTTTTGGAAAATATCAACTGCAGCATCAGAGTTACTGTCAGTGTGAGCCCTGCTACTGCCTTTGCAGCTGTTCCAGTCAGGTAAGTTTTCAGGCAGGTAAACTTTTCTCTTTTGCAAAGTGCATTGTTGTTATGAATAGCAGTCTCATACTGGCTCCAAAATTCCTGCCATACACTTACATCTCCGTTGAATTTCTCAATTTGTAGCTTAGGCAGTCTCACTGTCGGTTTGTTTGCGATACCATCACTTGGCCGTGCGGGCCGTGGGTTACTCACAGTCTCATGTTCTCGGATCACCCGGTGAGCTCGCATCTTCATCCCGATGACGCGGTCTCTGTATTCCTCTGCGAGTTCAATCTCCGCCTCCACGTCCACCAGCGAAGTGTGGTCCTCCACTACGCTGTCTAGTTCGCGCAAACTGTCTTCCTTTGCTGACAACACGGCTAACATGTCCCGCACACGGTCGATATCCTTGTCTTCCTTTAGTAATTCAACGTTGATCTGGTTCAGCAGTCTCGTTGTGGAACTCTGTATCGCCCAACGCTTTCTTTTGGACCTGTCGAGTTGTTTCACACCGCCTGGTCGCTCTTCGATATCTTCTTGGTCAGAAATAATCTCCTGTTTCCCGGGTTTAGGCATCAAAAACTGTGTTCATTTATCTTCTTTACAAATAAGAATAACGAAGCGAGACGTTGCTTGAAATTCAGACATTTTAGTGAAATTAAAAAAGGGTAATTACAGCGTGTGCTTGCTCAGCAAAATCATTGAACAGAAGCTTGATTGACAATCATGAACTTTCACGTGAGTCACGTAGTTCCGTGAACCTAGCCCAATGCATTTTGGGTAATGAAGTCCATTTCAATACAATATTCAAATCATAATGACATATAGTCTGTTTCTAACCACATATGTATCTGACACATGAACTGTCATTCTAAATGTTGAATATTAACTATCAGTATTAATGTTAACTTATTTATTATGAACTTATCTTTCTTAACTATTCTTTTAAACAGTCTTCTAACAAATAAATTCTCAACATAGGACACTGTTTGGGACATGGACCTTCAGAAAAGTGTTAGTGTCAGCCCCTGGACCTTTGGGCTTTAGATGACTTTCCTCAATGAAGCTCATTAAAACATGTGTTTCCCTTCGGAGCAGGGACAACCAGAGAGAACCAACCACAGAATTGAACCAAGAGATTGACATTGTTACAGTATAAACAATATGAAGCTTTTTGTTTATTGTCTTCTGGGTCAATCATTGATCATTTATAATAAAATATTGTTAATTTGGTATATATTTTAATATTGTAAATATTATGTCTAACCTTTTTCATACTTCAGACTAATCATATTCAAATAAACGTATAACCCTTACAAAAAAGTAACTTTTTCATGAATACCTTTTTTTTTCTGTTCTTCCTCTGATGTAAAAACGATGAATCTTTATTTTAACAGACATAATTACTGATGTCAACATTACTGTAAACCTCTGTCCGGACATGTATCAGCGTCATTGTTTTCAAACATATGATTAAGTCCAGGATGTTTGCTGGTCTGCAGTAACCGGTGTCTTTATTGACTTGGGTACCAACACATCAGAGGTTTCTCTTTTCGACCGCGTGGCCGTCAAGGCGACCGCGTGGCCGTCACGGCGACCGCGTGGCCGTCACGGCGAGTGCATGGCTGTCACGGCGACCTCTTGGCCGTCACGGCGGCCGCGTGGCCAGGATGACGGCCGCATGGCCCGCATGGCGAGGGTGTGGCCGTCATGGCGACCGCGTGTCCGTCACGGCGACCGCGTAGTCGCCATGACGACTGCCTAGCCCGCATTGGCTGTCATTACCGTCATGGCGACCCCATGGCCCCCTGCTCTAATGTCCTCCTCTGGCCGGGACCAGGGAGCTGCATCAGTGCTGCAAATCGATAGTCGAGAGCAGTGTGGGCGTGTGTGTGTGTGTCTCCATTAGTGTGTGCATTTGTGTGTGTGTGTATACATCTGCAATAAGGGTTTGCGTGCATGTTGGTGCGTGTGTGCACACAAACATTGAAATGATTGCTAATGGTCCGTTAGAGGTGTGAAATTATCTGTGGCCTTAAATCATCTCCAGCTATTACCCATGCTCCCTCTCTTTCCCTCCTTTTCTCTCTCTCTGACATACATTAATCCGCACCTTAAACATAACCGTAGTTATATTTCAGATGCGATGAGATTTGGTTTATGGCCTGTTAAGGAAAGTGTGTGTGTTTTTGATAGTTGGGTGACGTCTTATAATCTCTCTAAAGACGATCATTGTCTGTCTCCTGTCAAGGTGGAGACCGAAAGTTAAAGAGACAAACACAGAGCAGAAAGATCAGAGAGAGAGAGAGAGAGACAGAGACTATGTTTGTGAAATCAATATTTATAAAATCGAACTCAAAATAATAGATCAATGTCAAACATATAATGAACCCATTATTAGCTCATACTATCAGCATTAATGATTTTCAGCCTTGTACAACCCTATCGGAATCTCCCCACTGTATGTGCTTGGAGTTTTTTGTTGATTCAAAGTTGATTTTCTTGTTGAAGTCTTGTCTTTATAAATGGTTGCTTGTAGGTTCAATATTAATTTCATCCTGCCAGTGAGCCGCAGCTGTGAACAACGAGGTCCTCTGCGGCCCCTAGCTGGAGCTCAAATGAATTGTTGGATATTACCAGAGAACCCTGTGTGTTGTGCAGGCAGCCTCCATGAGCACTTCATTATAGTAAAACTGTGACATCATACAGTCCTGGGGAAAGAGCTTCCAGTACGTGGAGAAATGTGTAATTAATCCCAGGGCTCCTTTTCAGACTGTAAGGAGAGCCATTCTGAGCTCATGCTGTACATGTCAGCACTTCCACAATATGAAGTTCCGGTTCAATCAGATTACTCTAAGGGGTAAAGTTAATTAGGTGTTGCATAACATCAGCCTTTGTTCTATGAGAGGCTTTTCCAACTTTGACCTTTCATAAACACCTATTTGTATATATCTAATCATTTCGGTAGCTTTTCTGTTTTTAAGTTGCTGTTTTTAAAACGACTACTAAATATTGAATCGTTGAACAAGCCATCAGCTATGAGTGGCATCTGTTACTGAGAAGTCTCTTACAGATGACTTTTTCCATAATGTCTAATGTGCCATTCTCAAATGTCACCAGGAGTCAGCTCTGTACATAAAGTATAGCTGGAGAAAAGATTCACACCTATACGTAAATAAGGCTTCCCTCTCCAGTGGCTCTGACTGCTTCTCAAAATCCTTTCCTAATGCTCCAGATAAGGCTTGATCAGACGGGCAGCGGTCTGAGTTCAGGGCATGGAGCGTGAGGCGACTGCAGGCTAGCGGCTGGCCTGTGTGATCCAGCCTCGGTTCAGCAGCATCCCAACACACTCCCATCAGTGGTTGAGTTGTGTCAGTCGTGGTGTGTAAAAAGGAGGCTTCTTCTGCAGTGGCTCTCTATGGGCCCTATTTTTCATCCGGCGCAATTGACTTAATCACTGGCGCATGTGTCGTTGCTAGTTTGCAACTGGTGCAGAGCGTTCTTTTCCCTCCTGCGCCACGCATCGGTAAATTATGGAATGATCTTGCGCCCCAAGGGGCGGCTCGGCAAAAGGAGGAGGCGTGTTCTGGCGCAAATGTTCCCTGGTGCTATTTTCACGTTTCAGAAACCACTTGCGCCACAAACCAGGAAATACCTGGTTTGAAGTCAGTGGCGCGTTGTTCAGATGCTATTTTAAGGGCGCAAGCATAATGTTGCTTGTGCACCTCGCGCAAACACTTTGCTTCTCTCATCTACCTAGCCACACATTCTTGGTAAATTATTTGGGAAAGAACAGCTGATACAGCGGTAATAAGTTGTACTTTCAATGCATCTGCAAACACCGTACAGCAAACACATATTTTCTTGACACAGACATCGTGTACATGCCCATCACTTTTAGGATTGATTAGTATTTGATTGTGAGAAAACATTGTTTCACCGCGAGTGAGTGTTAAAAATAATGAATGAATGCGGTCGCGTGTGTGCGTCCATCTGTTTAAACACATGCAAACTAAATACGTAATGCATAATACAGTCCATTGCAATGTATATTAATATGCACATGCATATTAGGAACACAAGTCGATAACGATAATGCATACAATACTGATAAGAAACTATGTTTATGTATTACGTAAATCATTAAATAGAACCACAGTTACCGCATATCATATCATATATCATATATGTTTTCTTTGCCGAAATTTATTTGAAGACTCAGTATTTCTGAAGTTGTGGAAGAAAACCTTATTCCAAGTGTGAATTAGGCCATATTATTTGGCCATAAACTGAGCCATTTGCGGTTTGAACTGAATGTTCATCCGTCTCATCGGAGACTGCAGACGCGCTGTCAAAATATCAACTCATCAGATTCAAATGCGCTCATGGCTCTTAAAGGGGATGGGAGCTGGCACTCTCATTGGTTTGTTGCACGTTACACCCAAACCACACTTACGGGTAATTAGGCTACTTCAGATCAACCCTTTTTAGATATGCACCGGGCGCAAGAGTCATTTTTCGCGCCGGTAAACTAGCGACATCGCCGTAGAACCGCCCACAAAACTACTTGCGCTTGGCGCTTCTTACTTGCGTTTCAGACCGTTAAAATAGGGCCCTAAAAAACAAGCAGCCATTTATTCTGTTGTTGTGTACACACATGCCTCTAGTGACTGGGCCTTACCAAATTCCCCTTTGATGTTCCACCTGGATAGCTCTCAGCACTGATATATGGGACTTTTCATCTCCCTCTCCAAGATTGCAAATTTGCAAAGCAAATGAATACAGGAACAACTAGTAAATAGGTTTGGGGAAAACTTCTGGATTTTTCCTTCTGGAGCTTTTTGGTCAAAGTGGTCAAATGGAATAATGCGGAAAAGGAGAGAGAGAGAGATTGTCATGGTCCGCCCCTGGTTTTCCCATTCACCTCCCTGCCACCCTGATCTCCCGTAATTAACCCAACCAGCTTCACCTGTGATCCCTCTATATAAATCCTTTTTCTCCACTCAGTCTCTGCCTGATCATCTCTCATACTCACAGAGCTTACCCGCAACTCCTGAACTGTTGCTACAACACTGATCCTGCCTGTTTCTGAACCCCCGCCTGTCTGACCACCCGCCTGTTGTCGAGTCCCTGCCGGCCTGTCTGCTTCCCTGTTTCCTGCCCCTCGCCTGCCTGTCTGCCCTCCCGTTGCGGACCCTTCGCCTGCTGACCCACCGACGATTCCCTGCCCACCTGTCGGTGTCTTTGCTGTTTGCTCTCTGCCTGCCCGATCCTGCACCGAATGAAATCTTTGAAACTGGCTTCAACTGTCGTCTGTCCGTGCACTTGGGTTCTGCCTAACCCTCCCCCGTTACAGAGAGAGTGCGCAGACAGTACTGTGCACCCTCTAGTTATTTATACGGCAATATTTCCGATTTTTTAAGCAGACCTCTAAAACTGAAACAAATTGTTTGTTTGCTCCACATAACGAAATGTAAACCAATGCATTTTGAATGGGAGCATTTCTCTAACAATTGTCATGCTTCACAGAATGAAACCAGCGAGAGAGAGAAAGAGAGAGGAAGGGAGAGAGAGAGAACTCTCAGAAGGAGTGTGCGCAGA
Organism: Gadus morhua; assembly: GCF_902167405.1. NCBI lineage: Eukaryota > Metazoa > Chordata > Actinopteri > Gadiformes > Gadidae > Gadus > Gadus morhua. The sequence continues at coordinate 26,984,287 of NC_044062.1, forward strand.
CAGTACAGTGCTCCCTCTAGATATATATATATATATATATATATATATATATATATATATAGCACAAAAAGTAAGGAAATTTGTTTCGTTGATTATTTCTCTGTGGTTACAATGCTATTTGGCAATAAATCTTATACCCTTTCAAAGCCTGTATAGTTCCCTTTCAAATGGTCCCCCATTTGTAAGGAACATGCACTTGTGCGATGAGCAGCAGAGCTGAGTATGTGGGTTGCACCCATGAATAATTTGCCAAATCTTCCCTCCAATGCCAAACTGCTTATTCTGCCATGACTCGTTTGGTGTTTGGTGGATTTGATGATTGAATTTTGACGAAACAAGACATATTGGCAATTTAACAATTCGTTCATTTCACAAACAGGAGCATCAGTAGCGTGTGGAAGAACCATACACAGCCACAACAGCCTGGCACCTCCTCCTCATGCTGGTCACCAGCCTGGTCACACACTGCTGTGGGATGGCATCCCATTCTTCAACCAGCATTAGTCGCAAGTCAGCCAACTAGGTTGTGTTGGTCTCCCTGGCACGAACAGCACGCCCAAGCTGATACAACAAGTGTTCAATAGGGTTGAGGTCAGGATTGCTAGCAGGCCATTCCATCCTCTCCACTCCCACATTCTGGAGGTAGTCTCTAATAAAGCCCGCCCTGTGGGGGTGAGCGTTGTCATCTTGGAGGATAGAGTTCGGTCCCAGACTGTGGGACTTCCAGTGGTTGCAGAATCTCATCTCTATATCGCTCTGCATTGAGATTGCCTCCAATGATGACAAGCCTCACTTTCCAGTGAGGGAGATACCACTCCACACCATCACACTGCCTCCACCAAAATATGTATTTCTATCGGTGCAGCAATCAGCATAGCCTTTTCCGCGTCTCCTCCACACTTTGACCCGATGATCAAACTGCCGTAGGCAGAATCTGGACTCATCACTGAACATAAAGTTCCTCCACATGTTCAGGTTCCAGTGCACGTGTTTTGCCGACACCGGTGCAAACGGGCCTGACGGTGAAGGATAGTCATGGCAGAACACCTGGCAGCCCTATGAGACCGGAGATTGGATGCGTGTAGTCTGCTCCGGATTGTCTGGACAGAGAGACGTGGTGATGAAATGGTCTTCTTTGGGTGTTGTCTTCTTGGGACGCCCAGTTCGCGGTCTGTCTTTGACATCCACCGTTATATGGAACTTCAGTTTGGAGAGGGTACTAGGGCTCATTCTAAATAATTTACTCACTTACTGACTGTAGCTGTACTTACAGTAGTAGGGCCCATGCTCATTGGTGCCAGTGGCGCCTCCAGAAGATTATTCCAGGGGTGGCCAATGGGGGCCACAGCAAATCTTAGGGTGGCATACTAAAAAGGAAAAACACGTACGCAGTTGCGTCCCGGGCAACGGTTGTTGACGACGGGGTGGGGGGGGGGGGGGGGGGTAACGTTGTCCTACGGACTTCAGTGAGGGTTTCATTCCGTCTATGCGAGCAGAAGTGTGCGCCTGCAGCCAGAGGGGGCGCCAAAATACCTATTCCACACACAATATTATGTCGTACTTCATTGATAACCGCTACGCAGCGCATTTACTGCATTTACTGCTTGTTTTCACATTACGAACTATTGTGAATTCGAAAAAAATCTAGACCACATTATATATTTAAAATGAATATGCATAATAAAATTTGTCTTAGGGGTGGCAAATGGGGTGGCAAAGGATGATTTTGGGGTGGCAATAGCCACCCCTCGCCACCCCATGGTGGCGCCACTGATTGGTGCTGCCAATCAGGTGCCTGAAGATTTGGCAATTTCTTCATGGGAGCAACCCACATACTCAGCGCTACTGCTCATCACACAAATGCATGTTCATTACATTTGGGGCACCATTTGAAAGAGAACTAAACATGCTTTCCAACAGTATAAGATTTATTGCCAAAAAGCATTGTTACCACAGAGAAATAATCTACCAAGCACAAATTTCCTTACTTTTTGTGCTAAGATTAGATGTCAATGTTTCAGATTTTGCAGAAGACCTCGTCAAAAACTGAAACAATTGTTTGTGCTCCAAAGATCGAAACGAGAGAGAGAGAGAGAGAGAGAGAGAGAGAGAGAGAGAGAGAGAGAGAGAGAGAGAGGCCTCAGAAAGGGTTTGCGCAGATGGTACATTGCCCCCTCTAGTTATGTGTCAAAACAACAAATGCATTAAAGGGGGCCTATTATGCTATGTCCGAGCGCTAAACGCTCGGACAACGTTTGCGATTCACTTGTTCACATTTCCGGGAAATCATCTACGTAGAGGCACTCCTGCCGCGCCCTATATGCCTGGTCAAATCTGCCCACGTGCACGGAGAAGGACGAAACCGAGCGTTGACAGAGAATGCTGAAAGCGCCCAGATGAGAGGAAGAGTTTCCCGAAAATCTACATCGTTTTTTGTGTATGGTTAAACATGACTATCAATCATTATAACAACGTTTATAGGTCATAAGAGTCGAAAAAGCATAATAGGTCTCCTTTAAAGGGTAGAAGTGTACTCTACTCAGGGTGAAAGTGGAGGAGTAGAGACTCCCCAATTTATCAGCCTGGGTTCTGTTAGTAAGGAAGTACATAATCCAGTTGCATAGTGAGTTGCTGATGCCAAGCTGGCTGAGCTTGGAGATCAGCTTGGAGGGGATCACAGTGTTGAATGCGGAACTAAAGTCTATAAACAGCATTCTAAGATATGTTTTGGGGCTAGATGGAGCACTGTGGAGATAGCATCCTCTGTTGATCGGTAGGCAAATTGGTACGGGTACAGTGAGGTGGGAAGGCAGGATTTCAGATGTGAGAGGACCAGCTTCTCAAAACATTTTGCAATGATGGGTGTCAGTGCAACAGGGCGGAAATCTTTAAGTTCCTTCGCTGTATAGTGTTTGGGCACCGGAACAATGGTGGCAGATTCAAAACTGTGGGGGAATGTTGATTGAGCTAGTGACATGTTGAATATGTCAGTGAGGACACCGGCCACCTGCTCAGCGCAGGCTCGCAGCACATGTCCGGGGACTCCATCAGGGCCAGCAGCTATCCGAGCATTCACCCTGGTCAGGATGTCGCAGACCTCTGAGGTGGAGAATTGGAGTGTGTCCTCGTCTAGTGAAACAGCTCACTTGAAGGCTGCATCCTTGTTCTCCCGATCAAAACGAGCATAGAAGTGGTTCAGCTCATCTGGGAGGGAAGTGGAGGAGGGTGGAGAGTTGCATGGGCATTTGTTGGTGAGTGTATGTAGGCCTTGCCACATACGCCGGGGGTCGGAGGAGTTGAAGTGCTCTTCAATCCTTTGCTTGTAGTTGTGTTTGGCCCTGGATATTCCTTTCCTCAGATTTGCTCTGGTAGAGCTCTAGGCCTCCTGGTCTCCCGACCTGAAGGCTGCATCCCTGGCCTTGAGTTGAAGGCAAACTTCCTTGTTCATCCACGGTTTCTGGTTAGGGAATAGTTTCACTGTTTTGTGTGTAGTCACTCCCTCTGCACACACCATGACAGATTTGGCTACTGTGTGAATGTTGGTATGGGAGTCCTTGATGGCATCAGCGAAAAAACCTTTCCAGTCAGTGTGTTGAAATTGTTCTTGTAGAGTGGGATCTGCATCTTCCTTCCAGACCTTAACGGTCTTTGTTGTTGGTTTCACACGTTTAATGAGAGGGGAGTATTTTGGCATGAGAAACAATGAAATGTGATCACACTGACCAAGGTGGGGGAGGGGTGTGGCTTTGGAGGCAGCAGCAACATTAGTATAACATGGGTCTAGAGTTTTACTGCCTCTTGTGAAGCAAGTAATATTTTGGTGTAATTTAGGGTGGACTGTTCTCAGGTTGCAATGGTTAAAGTCTCCAGTGACAATAAAAGCCCCATTTGGATGTTTAGTCTGAAGCTTATTAATGGCAATGGAAAGTTCCTTCATTGCCGCTTTAGGCAAAGAAAAAAATATTTAAAAAAATAAATAAAAAAATTGTACGGAACCCGTAAAGGGACATGAAAAACAAAAAAAAAAGGAAACGTTTCTCGTGAGCACGAGAAAGTATCTTGTGCTCGCGAGAAAGCATCTCGTGCGCGAGAGAAAGCATCTTGTGTGCATGAGAAAGTATCTGGTGCTCACGAGAAAGTATCTTGTGAGCACGAGAAAGTAGGCCTATCTCCTACACATATCACTGGCAGTGTGTGTGTGTGTGTGTGGGTGGGTGTGGGTGTGTGTGAGTGACGTCAGTGAGTGAGTGGACGAGCGAGAATATGGCAAGCCCAGGGGGACTTAATTTGACGTTAATTTACGCGTATCAGCACTCGTTCTGAACAACTTTAATGCGTATCAGCACGCGTGAAAGTATGGCATACCATCCCCGACAGAAATCGCCGTCATTACGCCGTAAAAAACGCTGTAAAATGTAGAAGAAATGCGTATTTTACTCCGTCATGCGCAAAAAAACGCTGCTTTTTACGCCGCAATTAAGCCTTTCAAGAGCGCGTGTAAAAAACGCTGTTTGAACATCAAACCGCGCTTAAAATACGCTGCGTTTGTATGGCAAGCCATCCCTTAGTCGCGCACCACCTTCATTACGGCGTAAAAAACGCTGTAAAATGTAGAAAAACTGTATTTTACGCCGTCATGCACAAAAAAGCGCCGCTTTTTACGCCGCATTTAAGCCTTTCAACAGCGTGCGTAAAAAGCGCAGTTTTGAACATCAAACCGCGCGTAAAATACGCCGTGTTTGTGCGCATCACAATGGCGTAAAATACTCTAGTATGCTAATAATCTGCGCCCTTCTTTTCTCTCAGCCAATGCATTTGAAGTGTTTGCGCCCAATCGCTGAGCAAGACAAGCAGACCAAATCAGTTTAGCACAGATCTGCTTGTGACGATTTCTCATTTGTTAGTTGTAGCGTCATATAGATATATATTAGTAAATCTGAATTAAACCCTGTGTTCACTGTGGCCGAATTGATAGAGATGCTTGCTCTGTAGGCCAGCGGTTGTTGGATTGTATCCATCTATCAACCTGGTCTCACAGGAATCCGTGAAATGACTACGGACAAATAACTCGAAATCCGTGGATACATCACGGAAACACGCCGATTTCCGTGATGTGGCCACGGAATTCGCTCCAATGGAAGTTAATGACGCTGATGTTCCGTGGCTCACACACGGATCCCCGTTTCAACGAGCGAGTCGACCACGGGGGCTTAACTCAAAACCCGGGGTGGTCTCACTGAAACACTTAAATTGTCCTTGTTGTGTCCACGGAAGTTGCTCCAATGCAAGTAAATGACAATGATATTCCTTGGCACACACACAGATTCCCGTTTCAATCTGTGTGTGTGCTCCCGTTTCAATCTGTGTGTGCGCCACATTTGACCACAGTGGGGGCTTAACTCAAAATCCGTGGTGGTCTGACGGAATCACCTCAATTGTCCATGATGTGGCCACGGAATATGCTCCAATGCAAGTAAATGACACTGTTATTCCGTGGCTCACACACGGATATCGGCGTGTTTCCGTGATGTGGCCACGGATTTCGAGTTAAGCGTCCGACCGTAGTCATTTCACGGATTCCTGTGAGTCCATGTTGCCATCTATTGTCATATTTGTGCTTTTGTCAGATGGTCACGCTTTTATGATCGCAATGCCTTTTAGTCAGCAAGCCAGACCTCCTGTGTTATAGGTTCCAAATTCAGTGCCTTTTTAGTCAGCCAGCAAGATCATCTCGGTGACTTGATACACGCTTTATAAGTTAATTATATTTAAATTATTATAGCCATCGAGCCTTTATTTTGTGGAGTTATCGTTACATCCTCTCTGGTTCAATCGATATAAATACACAGTGGAAAGGAGTGAGAGGGAGCCATAGAGAGAGACACTGATGAACTGGGGAGCCAAGTAGCCTAACTGATAGGCTTAAGAGGCCCATCAGCCCATCATTCTTTCGAACCTTGGTAAAAAATGTCAGTTTTTCCCAAAACTCCTCTCAACATGAACGCACGTGCACTGCTCTAACAACGTTAAGCACCGTGTCTACTGACACGGTGCTTAAATGGGCTCTGTAGGAGGAGGAGACGCAGGAATGTTGTTGGATTCAACTATTTGTGCATGGCAGCAAAAAAATATCTCCCCATCAAGGCCAACAGCAGAGTAGCCTACGAAAAGAATAGACTAATATGAATGCTTCAAATGTTAAAACACGATTGATTAGGCCTAGGCCGACATATGCTATCTCAGTTCTAATCCTGAACGCACTGTGCGTACATTTTTCACGGCATTTTCCCCCAGACAGACAGACGGACCTTTATTGACCCCAAACTAACTTTCATAATCCAGCAGGTTGCACAATACAGATAACTCTTACACAAATACAGACAGCCTATACAGTAATACAGCGACCGACTCAGCAAAAGTCTCAAATTTAAAAAGATATAAGCTACATTTAAGATACATGATGGTGTAGCCTACATAAAAATACAGATGCCACATGAAATATGAAAATAGGATACAATGTATAAATATGCAAAACTAGGATAGGCTATAATGAGAATATGGTTACAACTGTGCAATGACTATCCTCCTAAATCGAATTAGTTATATGGAAAGATTTTTGTCTATGGAATGATCCTGTCACCGTACGGAACCCGTACAGTACAACCCGTACTCACTTTACTGCCAAACATTGTGTGTGGCAGTAAAGTGATAGAATATAGGAGGTATATTGCGTATATACAATTTTTATAATTTTTAAATAATTTTTGGATTAATTAGTAGGCTACCTATTTTTGTTTCAGTTACAACGGTGTGGTCACCGTGGCCCAATCGATAGAGACGCTTGCTGTGTAGGCAGGAGGTTGTCGGATAGAATCCATCTATTGTCAGATTTGTGCTTTTGTCAGATGGTCACGCTTAGGGATGGGCACGAGTAGTAAATTCCAAACTCGAGTGATCGAAGGAATTCCTCGAGGATCAATCGAGTACTCGTTAAATCAAATCTATTTTTAGAATGCAACGCATCTGCAGCAGGAATAGGCGGCAGGCCCGATGATAAAAGGCAATATTACCAACCAAACATGTAATGCTTATTCTCCATCAAAACAGTCAGAGTTATCAGAGTATTCATTATTTATTTTTGCAAACGTTCAAAACACATTTTCCTTACAAAAATAAATATGCGCAGCGTCTCACAATTTAAATCACGTCGAACCAAGGCCTGTAACAGTTTAAAAAAAACGAAACAAGTAGCCTAACCATTGCAAATAAATGCTTAAAGCTGCAAATAAAACGGCAGCAAATGGACTATGGAAATACTCAGAGTTGTGATCTTCTCTACACGCCCGGGATAACAGCTGCGTCTTGCGGCGGTGAAAATAGCCGACACACTTTCACTTTCACCGTTGCTGCGGGTCTGCTTTCCCGAACTCACCGTTGTGTTTCAGGAGCATATGTTGCCGCATAGTACTTTCTGGTAGCTCGATTTCGCTTGGCATATTTTACATTTCACCTTATGATCTCCTATTTCTTTAAAGTATTTAAATTCTTCGCTGCGATTTGCTTTAACCGCCATCTCTTAACTTTTTGAATTCTGGCGTGCCTGCACACGGCACGGAACGCGCCATGGAAATGGATGCATTTAATTTTCTTTGTGCCCACGTCATGCGTTAGTGGCGCCGACAGAAAATTGATACATTTGCTTCAGAAAACTTTGTTTGTGTGTGTATATGCAAACTCGAGTTTGCCTGTCCACCAACCGAGTTCATTTGTAACGAGTAGTACTCGAGTAATCGATTCCTCACGCCCATCCCTAGTCACGCTTTTATGATCGCAATGCTTTTTAGTCAGCAAGCCAGACCTCCTGTGTCAAGTTTCAAATTCGGTGCCAAATCAGTTCAGCAGAGATCATATCTCCTTTGTGACCAAGTTTGCCTAGCCTTAAGATTTAGGGTGATATGGCGGAAATATCCCATAAATTAACTGAATTCCTCTTCCATTCCGTTTGTTTTATTCTTGGTTAATACTTTTATCGCATTGTTGATATGAACTGGTTTAGTCCAAGAGAATTGAAAGGGGATACTAGTGCAGTGGGTAGAGCTCCCAGCCTCCCACCCATTACATGGACATTTTGCAATTTATTTTTAATCTATCATGCACGTTGCTATATTGTGATTTATTTGTTTGGATATAAAACCACTGACTATGCTGTGTTAGTAAACAAGACGGCAGAAACCTGTGTGTACTTTAACAGTGTTTATTCAGTTACAAAAGTGTCAAACAAGCTGTCCTCTAAATCACCATTTCCCTAGGCCTATATGTATTCATGTCGACAAATGGTTGAAATAAATTAACGTTGTGACCCGGAGTATATTCGACTTGTTAAATGCAGAAATGCTTGCTGGCAGTGTCTATTCAGTTACAACACTCCAATTCCAAATTCCAAATGTTTTCATGTCGTCAAATGCTCGAAATAAAGTCAGGTTGTGACTCGACATCTACTTGACTTGTTCGCCTCGACACAGGTCGAGGAAATGTTTGCTGGTTGGCGTGCCACTGCTTTGATAGGGAAAAACCTACCTTTGCAATACGACTACTACATTGTTGTTACAACTGACTAGTTAGCCTCTAACCCCTAAGAACTTAGAAAGCATTTGTATTAAGATTTAATTACTAACTATAGTGATACGTCAATTAAATATGATTTGTGTTAAAACTCGGTACATTAATGAGGTGAAATAGCACCATAGACCACCATCTAGAGTTCTAAATTAACGCATATTACTTTAACTTCTGCCACATTGCCCTTTCTCTTCCTACTAGCTTTATACTTGGTGTGACTCCTTCCCATAGATAGGGGTACTGATTGATAGAGGGTTTGGTATAGGCCTACTATGTTTTGTTTCCAAGCTGATATTCACTTTGAAAACTGGTTCTCTTTAGGTGGAGATTTATTTTTTTATGTTCAAGTTGTTTTCTCACTGTACAAAAACTGTACAAAAAATATTAATTCAGAAGCTTTCATTTGATTCCAATTTTATTTATATGGTCCTTGTTGTTAAGGAGATTTTCAACATATACTGTTGGCATGCAGAGTTGAGCAAGAAAGCAAAAAATTGGCCCAAAATTGATGAAAATGTCTGGCGCAGGTTTAAACCTCTGTTATTAGAAGGAAAAAAATATGATATATGACACACACACACTGCCAGTGATTTGTGTACGAGATAGGCCTACTTTCTCGCACTCACGAGATACTTTCTCGTGAGCACCAGATACTTTCTCGTGCGCACGAGATGCTTTCTCATGCTCCCGAGAAACGTTTTTTTTTTTTTTTTTTCATTTCCCTTTACGGGTTCCGTAGAATTGCGTTAATCGCGCGTTAAATAGTTAACGCTGTTAAAATTGGTTTGCGTTAACACCGTTAATAACGCGTTTAACTGACAGCATTTTTTTTTACTCAAAACAAAGAATCAGTAGCCTGACTGCTATGTTCAAGGCAGTATGTTTGTATCTTCATCGTTTAATTGTACTATTATGTAGGCTTTTTTTTTGTATCGTCCTGTTTTGATCAGTATATGCCAATGTTGTTATGGGAGTCCTTGATGGCATCAGCGAAAAAACATTTGCACAAGGCAAGCCGATGCACTTCTCCATGTTGATAAGAGCATTAAAATTAGAAAAATTAATGGGACAAAGAAATCAAGGGATATTTAGCATAGAAGAAAAATTGCGTGAGTTAACTATGACATTAATGCGGTTAATCATGATCGCGAATAAATATTTTAATCGCTTGACAGCACTAATAATTAAAAAAAATATATATATATGCATATATATATATATATATATATATATAGATATAGATATAGATATATGTGCTGTTCTGATGTTGATTTGGTGAAAGGGAGACCTCTAGTGGTCAACTTTTAACGCAATGTGTTTGTAGTAGCAGTCTTGCCGTAGTTCGACGATCCATGGTGAAGCAACAGTCACGTATTTTTCTCTTTTATATTGGTTGGCCAGAAAACACGTTTTCCTGTAAGTACATGTCATACATGTCATTACAGTTATCTTGAAATGGAATTAAGTTTGTTCAGAATGTATATTTTGATCCTTTATACTAATCGCTAGCATCTTAATGTAATTTCCCATAGATGTTAGCCCTAAGCTAACGCATGTGTTATTTGTTTGTTATGAAACGTTTTAAACAGACAATATATGAATACTGTTCTTGAACAACGTCTGTATGAGATACTGAAAGATGTATTTTGTATCTCATACAGACGTTGAGAATCAACATCGAGCGCATCGATCGAGATTTCCAATAACGCGATTTGGAAATCTAAAAATCGTTCCGTCCATTCATCTCTGCATAGCACTCGTTCTCCCTGTCATTCTCACACACACACACACACACACACACACACACACACACACACACACACACACACACACACACACACACACGGAGCGAGAGCCACAATGCTAACACATGAACCAACCGATGCCACCCGTCGCTTAGCAACCGGACACGCTGGGGTTGATAAGTTACCGGACTACTGTAACTACTACGGAGTGATAATAACAAAGACGTGAATCAGGCAATAAATCCAATTTCCTTGACAGCGGTAGAGTTCGGTGTGCATTAAAGTACAGACGGAGTGGACCAATTGCGAACTACTGCAGCTGCTCCAAGTTAAACCCCAAACTAATCGGAATAAGTATTTATAGCGGACTACACCACCTATTCTATTCCGCATAGAATTCTATTCCGAACCGATTGAGGTGTAGTACTTTTCTATTCCGATTGAGCTGTTCTTCATGCGAATCAGATGTGTCCGCATGTAAACGTGGAGTTACATGCACACTCACTGACGGCCGCGTTGCCGTGCCGCCGTGCTGCTGCGCCGCCTAAGAGCATTACAATTAGAACAATTAATGGGACAAAGAAATCAAGGGATATTTAGCATAGAAAAAAGATTTGCGATTAATCGCAATTCTTCACGATTAATTGTGAGTTAACTATGACATCAATGCGATTAATCGCGATTAAATATTTTAATTGCTTGACAGCACTAATATATATATATATATATATATATATATATATATATATATATATATATATATATATAATATACGGAGAAGCCCTCTGGCTCCCTCTCTCCTTTCCACTGTGTAGGCCTATTTATGTCGATAAAACGAGATTGGGTTGATTTGGTGCCGATGAGGAGAACTTCTGTTTTATTGCTGTTGAGTTTGAGAAAGTTGGAGGTGAACCATGTTTTTAATTCAGAGATGCAATCAGTAAGGGAAGTGGGCGGGAGAGTGGACGAGGGCTTTGTAGAGAGGTAGAGCTGGGTGTCATCAGCATAACAGTGGAAATGAATGTCAAATTTGCGGAAGATATTGCAGAGGGGAAGGAGGTAAATTATGAAGAGCCCCTGTGTGGTCAAATCTCTGAAAAGTCAGTGCTGAAAAGTCAGTTCTGAAAAAATACATTGCAATGGCGTAAATGTACACCTTTACAAGTTTTTAAAAATAAATATTCAACCTTTCAAAACTTATTTCTCAATGTATGAACACCTGTTTGCAGAATCCCATTTACAAGGTTTCAAAACCGGTAAAAACAATGAAATACACTGTTAGAACAGTGCCAGATTTGAAACTCTGCAAATGCGCTGGTGATATTGCACTGCAACGTATTTTTTCAGAACTGACTTTTCAGCACTGACTTTTCAGAGATTTGACCACACAGGCGCAAGCTTTGAGTCACGTGAGGCAGTGTTCTGTCGCGCACCCGTTTTGAAACTCCTGACAGTCAAATCTGAAGAAAAAAAAAACGTTCCTGGGGGGCGGGACCAACGTTCCTGGGGGGCGGGACCTAAACCTATTGGTTGCTCTCGGCTGACGTACATTCCAATCACATGTGCCGTTTACCGGGCTGTGGGTGATTGACAGTGCTCTGCCGATGAAAAGAATGTGATTGGAATGTACGTCAGTACATTCCAAGGGGTCAGACAACTATCATGCCGTCGCAGTCCACCCCCCAGACTCCCCCATCCGCCAACACCCGCATGGGGATAAGGGAGGGACGTAGGAAGTACACGTGCCGTTCACCGGGCTGTGCGTGATTGACAGTGTTCTGCCGATGACAAGAATGCGATTGGAATGTACGTCAGCCAAGAGCAACCAATAGGTTTAAAGCTTGACTGTCAGGAGTTTCAAAACATATGCGCGACAGAACACTGCCAATATTCACGTGACTCAAAGCTTGCGCCTGTGTGGTCAAATCTCTGAAAAGTCAATGCTGAAAAGTCAGTTCTGAGAAAATACATTGCAGTGGCGTAAACGTAAACCTTTACAAGTTTTTAAAACTAAATATACAACCTTTCAAAACTTATTTCTCAATGTATGAACACCTGTATGCAGAATCCCATTTACAAGGTTTCAAAACCGGGAAACAATGAAATACACTGTTAGAACAGTGCCAGATTTGAAACTCTGCAAATGCGCTGGTGAAATTGTTTGAACTTTGAAAATGTGTTGGTGAAAATGATGAAGAAGATAAAATAGAACACAAAATCATGTTTACAGATGTTTGAATTTTTGTTTGAACTTTTTTCAGGTTATAATCTCTTTTTTCAGTGTTGCAAAACCTTTTTTACAAGGTGTTGAGTTTTCAAACTCAGACTTACAAGCCTTTGAAACTTTTTTTTTCTGGTTTGAATTATGGCAGGAAACTGGCTCCATATGATACTAGCCAACAATCAACATCCCGCGTGGCTAGAGCACACTCCAGCACAAAGTACTCTACACCTGAGGGGAATTTAACGGCGTGTCGACGCAAGAGGTTTTTTAAATTGCTGTTTATATTGCCGGCCATGGAAACTAGCCTAAAACTTTCTGCCCTCTAAATAGACATTTAACCTTTTTCTAAACTATGTGCTTGGCTTATGAATACAGAGAACTATTGTGAAAGAAAACCAACCTGCTCTGACACACTCAACACCGCTTTAGCAGATCCATGCACCCATGAATGAGAAGGAAAGAGATGCAGAGATAGATGAATGATGAGATATATGGAGAGGGGGAGATAGATATTAATCGATATTTAAACAGAGCTCACTAAATATAGTATGGTGGTGACCTCAATAAGATAATTTAATTGTCTACCTCTGACCGGTTTTCTCCCCTAAGCCCCTTCTCTAGGTAGGCCTTTATGAAGCATTTATTACTATATTAAACAGGGAATAAAACATTAGCTGGGTAATAGAAAGCAAACTAATGTGTGTTTCAAAGAATGCTATGTTGCTGATGGTACTCAATTAGTATTCTTCTTCTCCTTTTCACTGGGGCTGGCCTTAAGGGCTGTTCAAAAGGACCTTTTTCACACTTCTCTTTACACCGCCTTTGTAACAGTAGGACTTCTGCCTCAAACCAATGTGCTTTGCCTTTTCTATTCCATCATTTTAATTTCAGTAACTACTATGGATTGTCAGGATATGATTAATTGAATGAAGCAGCTTTGTTTTAACCCGGATAATCATTCCTAAATGTAGAAAGCTGAACTCTGACTTAAATACTGTGTATAGTCAAGTAGATCGTCAAAATGGATCTGCAATTAACCCAAGAACCCCCCCCCCCATTAGTCTGTCTTCATTATTATAACTGTGTGGATTTGTGTGTGTGTTTGTGTGTGTTTGTGTGTGTGTGTGTGTGTGTGCGCGAGTGCCCATATGCATGTGGTTTTGCATGGATGTATCAATGTGTGAGTGCTTTCAGACTATGTACTGAAGAATAATCCTGTCTTTAGGTTAGACCCTGCAGCTCCAAAAGGGAGGGGAGTGAGAGGATATGACCTTGCTGAAAGGACTCATTACACCGTCTTGTGACCAAACGGCCTCCTCAAATAATAAATATGACTTCATGAAAGTCATTCCTCTAAGAGGTGGGTCACAGCACTAAGTGTCTATTAACAGTCACTTGGAGACATGTTAAAGAGAGATTTGGTTTGCAAATGATGTTGAATCTCCAAAGGAGCCGATTCCATCAAAGAGAATGGAGGCCTCCACAAGAGAAGCTGGTGAACAAGGTCTGTCTCTGCCTGTCTGTCTATCTATATGTTATATCTATCGATCTGTTTGTCCGTCTGCTCGTCTGTCTGTCTGTCTACCTATAAGTTACATCTATCAATATATATGTCTGTCTATCTATCTGTCTGCATGTCTATATATTATATCATTCTGTCTGTCTTTCTGTCTGCCTCCCAGTCCATCTGTATGTCTATCTTTATATTATATATCTCAATAGATACGTCTGTCTGTCTGTATGTCTGAGTTATATCTATCAATCTGTCAGTCTTTCTGTCTGTCTGTCTATCTGTCTGTCAGTCTTTCTATCTATATGTTACATCTATCTATATATTTCTGTCTGTCCGTCTGTCTGTCTATCTAGATATATCTATCTATCTGTCTGTCTGTTTTTATGTTATATCTGTCTGCCAGCCTGCCTGTCTGCCTGCCTTTTGTCAGGCAGGTAGGACTCTCTCAGGAGGACTGAAGGGAGTAGTCTAATGAAACAGTTATTTTTGCCACATCTCACATGAGAAGCGATATGGCACTCTCCAACACAACAGTTCTTTAAACAACCAACAAAATAGTTAACATTCCAACGCTCCCATGCTCCCAAAATGATCATTGGATGTGACGTTGTGATGTATGACCTCTATGAACACATAGCTTACTAACCACACAATTCAAGAGCTGGCAGTATACCAGAGCGCTTAACCCTGTAGCTGCTGTGTGCGCTGATTGGCTCACTCTGCCTGCTTGATTTCCCATAGGCTCTAATAAAAAAATTCTCTGTGACCTCTCCTACAAGCTGTTTGGTTTAGAAACAGCAACAAACACGGTGCAAAGGAGGGCATTTGAATATTTACTGCTGAAACCTGGGTGACCTTGAAACTGAGTAAACACTGTTTTGTAATTTTTTTCAGTCGTCAGTTTCAGTGTTCAGATTCAGATTCAGCTTTATTGGCCAGGTTTGCGAACAAACGAGGAATCTGACTTCGGTCCCTCGGCTCTCTATGTACAACACTCAACATTTAACCTATTGTTAATATATATTAAAAAAAAAAAAAAAAAAAAAAAACAGAAAACAGTACAAAAAAATAAAAAATAATATATATAAATAAACTGTTAAGTATACAGAATAACAATAAATAATAAATAATAATAATTATAATAATATAATAAAATAGAGGGTGGGGGCTAATTCTGAGTTCAACAGAGAGACTGCCTGGGGAAAGAAGCTGACTTTGTGTCGGCTGGTTTTGGCAAACAGTGCCCTGTATCGCCTGCCCGAGGGAAGGAGGTTGAACATTTTGTGACCAGGATGTGAGGGATCTAGGGCGATTCTTGTTGCCCTTTTCCTGACCCTGGACTGGTACAGGTCCTCAATGTTGGGAAGGTCAGCTGCAATGATCTTCTCCGCAGCCCGTATTGTCCGTTGCAGTCTGGCCCTGTCCCGTTTGGTGGCTGACCCAAACCAGAGTGATCGAGGTGCAGATGACAGACTGGATGATGGCTGAGTAGAAGGTGGTCAGCATGTCACGGTCTGTCCGTCACGCCCCTTTCACCCTCCCAGCTGGGCTGCGTCAGGTGGTTTGTGGAGCCTTTAAGTTGGCTGAACACTGTTCACCTGTTGCCAGATTGTCTTCGCTGTCTTCTGTCCCGGTTTCCCGATCCTGCCTGCCCCCGACCACGTTCTCCGCCCCGTCCCCGTTGATTTATTTGACGAAGTAAAGATCGGAATATCATTGTGTTTGCTTGTCTCTGAGTCGTGCTTTTGGGTTCTAATCTGCCAGTCTCCTCAGTAGAGCGTGACACAGCAGCTCTTTAGGCAGATTAAACTTCCTTAGTTGTCGCAGGAAGTATAACCTCTGCTGGGCCTTTTTCTGGACAGAGTAGATGTGGGGACACCATTTTAGGTCCTGTGAAATGGTTGTACCTAGGAACCTAAAATAATCGACAGTGGACACTGTGTTGTTCTGGATGGTGAGGGGGGGGAGTGGGGGGGGACTTCTCAGAAAGTCCACTGTCATCTCCACAGTCTTGTTGTGGTTTAACACCAGGTGGGGCTGACTGCAACATTGGACCAGCTGTTCCACCTCCTGTCTGTAAGCAGACTCATCACCATCCTGGATCAAACCAATGACGGTATTGTCATCTGCAAACTTCAGGAGTTTTACGGACGGGTTCTTTGAGGTGCAGTCATTGGTGTAGATGGAGAAGAGCAGCGGGGAGAGGACACACCCCTGTGGGGCGCCAGTGCTGACGGACCGGGTTTTGGAAGAGATGCTCCCCAGTCTGACATGCTGCTGCCTGTCAATCAGGAAGCTGATGATCGACTGACAGGTGGTGACAGGCACTTCGAACTGGGTGAGCTTCTGATGTAGGATTTCAGGGACGATGGTGTTGAACGCCAAGCTAAAGTCCACACAGGATCCTGGCATACGTCCCTGGGTAGTCGAGGTGGTGCAGTATGTATTGCAGTCCCATGTCGACAGCATCATCCGCCGACCTGTTTGCCCTGTAGGCAAACTGCAGGGGGTCCAGCAGGGGACCTATAATGTCCTTCAGGTGGCTCAACACCAGTCTCTCAAAGGATTTCATGACCACAGACGTTAGGGCGAAAGGCCTGTAGTCATTTAGTCCTGTAATGGAGGTTTTTCGTGTTGTTGTCGTTCATTTGTTGATCTTACGATCCTGAAGTATAGTATAAATCTATTATTTTCAAGAGTGACGGTTTTTTGTCAGAATTTCTGTTATGCCTCTGACATACTGCAAGTATTTTGAACATTCAATGACCGTGGATATCATTGTACACGTACAGTCACTCTTATAGGTCTCTGCAAACGTGCAGTGCATAGTTTCAAAACTGGTAGGTGGTGGACAGTCGGAAAAGACCAACCACCCTGCAGGCAGTGTCCAACACAGCATTAGACCCTAAACAACGTGGCAAATTGTATAGAAGCATTCAGAGAGGTTTATATCAGTGACAGGCCTGTGCCCCTTCATCTGCACCTTAGCTATTTGAAGCCATTTGAAAATCTTTAATAAAAACACATTTGATATGGACCTCATAAATATGACAACAGGCCAGAATGGAGGGTATGTAGAATGTATCAAAGGCCTGGACGAGGTATAGACCAAGGCACAGCACTGTAGCTTCCTGGAATCCCCAAATATCCATCCCATCCATCTGTGCCTGGGGTGAGAGAGATTTGGCACCTCACAAAATATGCCCTGCGGCACTCCGTTACAAACTTCAGCCATCAACCAGGGCCCCTGCTTGAGTTGCACAATTTGGTCAAAAGAAGGAGAGAGCAGCAGCACGCCTAGCTGGAGCTGGGGCTCTTCAACTACAGGAAAATAATGAAAGACATGGACTTCCAGACCCTGGAGCCAGAGCCATGGAGGACAGGATCCTAGGGGTGATTTGGAGGGGCTAGGATAGTTTATTACACCCTGTTTCCTCAGCTCTCTCTCTCTCTCTCTCTCTCTCTCTCTCTCTCTCTCTCTCTCTCTCTCTCTCTCTCTCTCTCTCTCTCTCTCTCTCTCTCTCTCTTCCCCTCACTCCTGTTTTTTCTCTCTCAATTCAATTCAAATTCAATTCAAAAAAGCTTTATTGGCATGAGATATATACATTTGCATTGCCAAAGTGAACAATAATATAAACAGCGTTATAAAATGTATATATTATAATAATAATAAGTATAAACCTGTAAATACAAAATATCTATAGGCTACATATCAAATGTTATACTATAAAAGTACTTTAAAAAGTAAAATGTGCGATATTATAAAAATTACAGTATCTCGTATAAACAGATAAATTAAAGATACCCTCTAAATACACAGTATTTACATTACGGAGGATTAGTGCAATTATTGTAGTTCTGCAGTTCTGTCTCTAGTTGGTTGTGTTTGTGCAGTGGGAGCACAGTCTGTCTTCTCTTGGGAGCCAGGTCTGTCTGTGGCATCCCTTCTCGAAGGCCAGCCTGTGTTCGCTGAGTCTGTATCTGGCCAAGGATTTCCTCAGTTTTGGGTCGGTCACGGTGTAGTCTCTCTTAAGGGACAAATAGCCTGTCAATTTACTCTGGTTTTTGGTGGACTCTTTCCAATGTGCCAAATACTTTTCCTTTTGTTTTCTTATAATTTGGTTTTGCCTGATGTGTTGGACAGATTCCCAGGACAAGCTGGCTAAGAGGGCAATTTTCTGGGTGTAACTCTCTGTGGGTAAGAGCCTTGTTGTCGAGTGTGTTGCTGTCGCTTTCCTTAAGGTGGTTATACAATTTTAGGGCTCTCTTCTGAACATCAATAACGATTGGATATCGTCCTAATTCAGCTCTGTATGCATTATTTGGTGCCTTCAATTGGACTTTTAGCATTGATTGCAGAATTCTGCATGAAGAGTTTCAATTTGATGTTTGTCCCATTTTATAAAATCTTGGTTGATGAGTGGGCTCCAGACTTCACAGCTGTAGTAGAGCGCATTGGGCTCTATCACTGCGTCAAATATTTTTAGCCGGATCTTAATTGGGATGTCTAGTTTGATATTTATTTTATGGCATCTCTCTCACTCTCTCTCTCTCTCAATCCTTTTATCCCGTGGGGTAATATGAACATGATCTTTGTACATCCACATGCTCCAGCTGGTAGACACAGAGCCTATTAACTCATTCAGGGATCCCCCCGTTCTGAGACCCCCTCTATCCAGGAGAGCTGCAGAAGCTTCTGGATACTAAGTAGACTTGGATCCTAAGCAGCTCCTCATCCAATGAAATGAAGAAAGAAAGACGTCAGAATGTTTCCATGATTGCGAAATGTTTGATATGTTTTTTATACACTCACATTATTTTTATAACCACTAATACATTATAAGATCTTTGGTGTCCTGTCTCTGTAACGCGGACATGTGTCCTCTAAATCCAGCAGACTGACCTTTGTGTTTATTTCCCATTGGTTTTCTCCTTCAGACGCACAAAAATAGATGCGCCAAAAGCAACAACCATTTAAATTCCTCCCTCGTTCCTTAATTTTCCTTTCCTCCTTACCACTCCCCTCCCTCTCCTCTTCCTCTCCTATCTTCTGCAGATAAAAATCCACTTGCTTTCCATCCAACTCCCTCTAAATGAAAAACCCCTTCCCTTCTCCCTCCCCCCTTTTCCACAATTCCACTCTTTACTTCTCACTCCTGTCTCACGCTCCTGCTCCCTCCCTCCCTCCCTCCCTCTCAGCACCATTTCTGTCTTTGCCCCTCCGCACTCCCACTTCTCTCGCTCCTCCTCTACCCCCCCCCCCCCCCAGCACCATGACTATCGGCAAATCGAGCGAGGCGGGATTAATTGTAATTCAAGGTCCACCACCGCTGGTGCCACTTTGGTTTGGCTGTGGAGAGAGAGAGAGACAGAGACAGAGAGAGAGAGAGAGAGAGAGAGAGAGAGAGAGAGAGAGAGAGAGAGAGAGAGAGAATGTTCTTCAGAGAGGGGGGAGGAAAGGAGAGAAGGTACTCCAATGAGAGAAAACTTAAGAGGAGGGGAAGGGAGGGAAATGAGACAAAAGAATCAAGGACGATGGAGTGAGACGTGAAGACGAGAAAAGAAGGAAGAAAAAAGACAAAAGTGACCTCTCCCAATCCCCCAGTCTGAACACGATGAGATGTGCCAAGAGCCATAACCCTATAGTCCTCTCTCTCTCTCTCTCTCTCTCTCTCTCTCTCTCTCTCTCTCTCTCTCTCTCTCTCTCTCTCTCTCTCTCTCTCTCTCTAATGGCTTAACCGGCATAGAACACTTTTACATTTCTGAGGTGCATAAAGTATAACCACAAACCACATAATATGAAAAATCCTGAATCTAAAATTATATACGCAGGTTAAGAAGAGCATGAGCTAATCTAAATATCTTTACCCATCTCCGTAAACATGACACTAAACATATTTGTATCCAACCTTCTCTCGCTCTCTTTAATACGGCGTCCTTTTTTTTCTCACATAGAAAGAGAGAGAGAGAGAAAGAGAGAGAGCATTGCCATGATATAGTCCTCCATGTGTCTACTTAACGTAGGGTTGATGCCGGTAGAACGGGTGCCTGGGGTTTTGAGATTCCTCCCCTCATTGTATTGTGGGACAGGAACATCTCGATCACTAAAGTAGTGTCTTGTTGAAGTGATACTTTTATTTGAGCACGACTGGGAAATGTGTCATCTTTTTTATATGAAATCTTCCCGTATCGATGTCTTGCCCCCAGCATTGGCCTCATTCAAAAATGCTATATTGGTGTTCATATTTCATGATATTTAGACTTCAGCATAGGAAAACACAAATTAATCGTCTGGTAAGAGCATGTGTAATCCTTCATTTGGTCATGGAGAACACCTCATCTACCTCCTGGCAGAAAAAAGACAATGTGTGGCATCAGGCATTTGAAATAGCTATAATTAAAAATTGTAATTCACTGCTGGTAACACATTGATATAATCTATTTTGATAATAGCTATTCCTCTCTGCCCATAGCATATCATATCTTATGTTTTAAATGCACAGATGGTGAGGCTTGGCAGATTCAAGAGAAAAAGCGATGCATAAATACATTGTCTCTCACACGCACGCACACACACACACACACACACGCACACACAAGGCCAACCCGTACGTCGATATGACTCCATTTAGGTGACATTAAGGGAAGGGGAGCGGGCCAGAGAGACAGGTGATGATCAGAGAGAGGAAATTAATGAAGACACAAGGATTTAGGTAGAGATTTAGGCAGGAGTGAAACACAGATCCAGTTCTAGAAAGAAACTACTACTAAGAAAAACAAGGCATAGAGAGAGAGTTGCTGAGGAAAGGAGGAGAAACACAGAGCGAGACAAGGGAGGGGGAGGAAAATAATAAAATAAAAGGTGATAACACGCTATGCACGTAAGAGCAAGCGAAAGAGATCAAAAATAAAAGGTAAGAAAGAGCTTTGTTGGCTCGGCTGCATGGCTATGTGGTTTGTAAAATAGCTTTTTGATGGAATTGGTGAAGCACTGAAGCCTGTCACGCTGATAGCTTCCACACCCCACAGAGAGAGAGAGAGAGAGAGAGAGAGAGAGAGAGAGAGAGAGAGAGAGAGAGAGAGAGAGAGAGAGAGAGAGAGAGCAAAGACAAGAGAAAGAAAGAAATCTAATACAGACAACTTAGTGGGGAAATTAAGATTTAAGAACGAAAGAAAGAATGGAAGAAGGCCTGATGAATGACAAAGAGTCAAAAGTAAGAAAAGAGGTGGAAGTGTATTTTTTTCTATGGAGACATACTGCCCTCAAGAGGTCCTCTGAGAAATAGCAGCCCCAAATACACAATGAAGCATGAAGAGTTTTAATAAAACATCACCACTTATGACAGGAGTATTTACCAGGAAGCCAGTTATCTATGATGCAGTCGAGCAGAGTGAAATGTCCGCCTACCCACACTGCCTTCTTGGTGTCAATAAAAGCAGGTGGTAATTTAGTGCAATGCCAGTGGAAAATGTGTGTAATGATGAATGCATAATTTATGTTTTATTACAAATAGGGTTATGCTATTCACAGTGACAGCTATGTGACAAACCTCCTCCCTCTGCTGTGTCTTCTGACATGGTTTGCCTCCTGGTAAAATAAGTTGATGGGTCACTGATAGTCTGTAATAAAACTAATTAACACAGACACTTAGACACTATAAATGTAATCGAAGAAACAAGACCAGAGACATAGCAACACCTGGTAGTAGGGGTGTAACGGTACACTTAGAGTCACGGTTTGGTTCATAACTCAGTTCAGACATCACGGTTCGGTACGAGTTCGGTACAATGAAGGGAAAAGAAAAAACAAAAATGCAGAAGGCAATTCTTTTTTATTGTGCATGTCTCAGGTTGTACCGCCTAGTGTCATGCAGTCTCTCCCCTGAGCTAGAACAGCCTGAACTGTAGCAGGCTGAACTGTGTAATCTAACCCTGCGTTCACACCAAAAGATGCAAAAAGTTGCCACGCAGCAAGATCCCATTCAAAGTGAATGTAGAGACGCGTTGCAGGTTTGCTGCCGGAGCACTTGCTGCCGCCGCGAAATTTGATTTGCGGTGCGGCAAAATTTGATTTGCAGCGCAGCACGCCCGTGCCCGGCAGCGGGCACGGGCGTGCTGCGCTGCAAATCAAATTTGCACGCGGGCGCGTTCACAAATTTGCACGCGGACGCGGGCGCGTTCACGTTTTTTGCGGCGCGACAAATGCTGCTCGAGTTGAAATATTTCAACTTTTCGGAAGCAAACGCGTGATGACAGCCAATCAGCGTTCAACAGCGTTGCCACTGAGGCGTTGCCACTGAGTGACATGCCGTAACAGCCAATCAGTGTTACCCACTTGGAGTGACCTAGAGTTCACTACCGTTACATTTATTTAGTAACTTGAAAAAACCCACAAATCAGCATTCTGTAGTGTAGTTGTGTTTACAGTTAAACGAGTATGAGTATGCTAAAGGGCTAGAATAACAACCCCAAACAAAACCCAGTTGGGTGCCAGGCAGCACCAGCCTTCCAGGCTCTTAATGGTCTCATGAACCCATAAACGACGGGCATTCCGACGTCTCTCCCTCTTCCACAACAGGTAAAGACATGCAATGCTCGTAATGTCGGCCATGGTTGTGAATGAATTCAGAAGCACCGCGGGCAAAACTTGCCGTGCAGCGAAACTTCGCCCGCAGCAAAACTGCGGCACAGCCGCAAAACTTTTGCTGCACTGCAAAACTTGATTTGCTGCGCCGCAAAACTTCGGCGACAACGCGTTCGGGCAGCAAATGCATCTTTTGGTGTGAACGCAGGGTCAGATGTAAACAGTTATCAATAAGTATCCCACATCATCTCCAGACTGTTCGGTGCGGCTTGGTGGAGTAGTGAAGGTGTGGTTCGGCGCAGCTATGTTACGGCTCGTGTTTCCACCGCCGACAGTACCCTTATGACGCATTTCCCCTTGAGCGTGCTGGTCGGTTCGGTGCGGCTTGGTGAAGTACCCCCCTACCACAGTACCCTTATGGTAGGGGGGGGGGGGGGGGGAACTGGATGGCGATAGCCGCGGCAGCTACGTTAGCATTGTGACCTCACTCATCAGGGACCCAGAAGTAGATATCTCCGTTCACTCCAATACAAGTGGGGAACAAGAATGTGTCTCCGCAAAAAGTGACTGGATATCAATCAAAGGCTCATAATAATCTTTATGCCATGTCCTAAAAAAAGGTATGTTTTTTCTTTTCAAAACGCCACCTCAAGCGTTTTCTTAGCCGTTCTCTCTAATTATTTTTTGCTGGAGAAGGAGGTGTGCAGCTGAAAGGAGTCGTAGTGAAGCAAATGTTGCTTCGACCTGGCATCCGAGAGGGCCTAGTTCAGAGAGGGCCGTGTCCGATTTTTAGAATGGTTCAGCTGCTGCTCAATAACTCTCACAGTCCTCTCTGAGATCATTGTGATTCACCATATATTGATCCATTTATTCAAAAGATCCAAAGACAAAGAACAGGTGCATAACGGTATGATTTTATATTGTTGTTAATAGTCTAATTAACATTTCAGTGTTGTTATCTAATTTTTCATTTGCTTGTTTAGCTACCTATGTATGACAGTTAACAATGTTGGTGTAATACAATTATTTATGTGTGTAGGCCACTCCAACTTTGTTGCTGGTTGAAATGTAACCATTTATTTGTACATAAGTTATTGATTGCATTTTTCTTAAATAGTTAGTTTGAAGGAATCTGTTTCTTAAGCAGTGTGACACTTGGAGCTTGCATGACGGAGCACAAGTTGGCATAAAACACTCAAAACTGCAAAAGGCATTGTTCAATTGTAGACTTGGAGCTTGCATTACGGCATAGTTTAATAGTGCATTTCTTTTTGAACAGCACATCCGATCAGTGACCTCTGTAATTTTCAACATATCTTTATTGTCTCATATTTATGTAAATGTTTCATGTATTTATATGTTTTTTTCATGTGACTGTCTGAGTTTGTGATGTGGGTCTATGGTCTCATAGTTATGTACATTGGAAAAAGGTTTTTAAGCCGTACTTCATCTGATTATTATTTTGTAATTCAATTCAAATAAACATTTTTTGTTTATTTTTAAAATAACTTTTTTTTATTTCAAAATACTGTGAAATATAGATAATTTTAATTAGGAGCTCAATTAAGAAATACACATTTTGACAAATGTAAAATTTTAAGGTTGTGTATTCAACTGATTAATAATTTTGTCATTCAATCCAAATAAACATTTTTTGTTTTCTTCCTAAAACACTGTTATATTTGATTAGGAGCTCAATTTAGAAATATTTGTTTAGACAAATGTACAATTTCAAGGTTACGTACAAGCCTGCGCATGCGCATTAAATACAAAGACGCTTACGACTACTGGACCAAACCGCAGTGTTGCCAACTTAGCGATTTTGTCGCTATATTTAGCTACTTTTCAGACCCCTTTGGCGACTTTTTTCAAAACAGCGACAAGCGACAAATCTAGCTCCTTTTTCAGCTGCTATTGGTGACTTTTGGCGACTTTTTGAGGTGAAAGCACTATCGCTATTACCTCTTCACAACGAGCACTGGGTGCCTGCGCGGCCCCTCCCCCGTCTCAACGCACTTGCAGGCAGCTCAGTCCTCGTGGTAAAAAGTAGGGATGTGTCGGTCGCGACTGATTCGTTACAACGAACGAATCCCGAACGTGAACGACAAGAACTGGTTCCCCTAAACAAGAAGAACTGGTTCTTTGATTCTTTTTTTTTAACATATGGTCACGTAAATAAAATATACAAACGAACAGAGCTCCGTCTCCCCGCGACTTCCATTGATTGAGTCTACAACTTTCTCAAAGATTCAGCCAATGAGAGGTAGCAATGGTGTTGGAATGGCACCTGGGTAAACCAATGACAAGGCGGTACCGTCGAATATGCGCGCTTTCTCTGTCTGACGTATCTTGGGTCATACCATTCGACTCATGTATCCCCCTACATTTTTTCGAAAATAGACTTGACCTCCATCTGTTTATTGGATAAACGCATTTCCCAATCTTAGGAGTCTTTGCTCCATTCTACGTCAATTTAAGAACAAACAAAGAAATTAAACTGCAGTTCGTATTTTTTATTTATGACCATGCAAGTTCTGTAATGCCTGAACAATGAAGAATTAAATGTGAAGTAAAATAAAATTATAAATGTAAAACCATGAATGAAATATAGAGAGTAAGCAAGTGGTATTAATATTGGTGGGACGTTCGACATACTATATAGCAGGCATCTCCAAACGGCGGACTGCGGTCTTGACTGTCCTATCCGGGCCCACGACCAATTAAAAAAAAATAAAATTATAAAAAAAAAATATATATTATTTTATTTTTTTAAGATGTAATCTGACGTAACGAACGAATCAAAACGAACGAATCAAATAAACGAATCGTTATAGTGAACTGAACTGAAAGAACTAGTTCCCGGAAAATAATCATTTTGCCCATCCCTAGTAAAAAGCAAACTCAGGAACCGGATGTCCTTGCAGACCTTAAACTCCATACTATACATCCGATATGGATTAAAGCTGTCAGGTGATGCTTGCTTTGAGCACCAGCTGCCTGATCATGTTTTGAAGCTTTTTGGAACATCAGCTGCTTATTCATTCAAGGTAGCACCTACAGCTGAACCTGCAGTAGAGAGCCTTGACCAGAGTGACGATGACTCACTGGTTCTGTGAGCTAGCACAGCCTGTCTGTGTCTGGAGGGAGGTCTGGAGTAGGCCTAACTCTGCCATTTAGATTGTTAATATATATTGTATACAAAAATATGTTATGTTTAAAAATGTTCATGTTTAAATGAGAAACAATTGTTTGATTAAATTTTAATCTTTTTGATTGGATAAAACAAATTATTTCTGATAGATATTTCTTAAATGAGAAACAATTGTTGGAGTTAATCAATATTTTTTTGTTTAGGGTTTAACATACGACTGAAATGTATTAACTTCATTCAAAGAATAGAATTATACTTGGTGCCAAGTTGTATTATTTTGTTTTTATGAACATAGGAAATATTGTTTGAGGCAAGCTATATATTTTTCATTGGCTCAAGTTATGTAATATAGATGTGAACCATTACCCTGCATTTTGGTTCACTGAAAGACTTTTTCCGGTGTTTTCTGTGTTTTTTTCATGTTGCGACTGTCTTTTTGACTTTATTTTTTTGTTTGTTATTGATTGTTTGTCACAGTCTATCTTATTAATGATACAAAGCGTTAACTTAACCCCTTCTCTTCTGTTTGCAGAATCTGGAAAATTCCAGAGTATAATTTATCTTAAGTTAGAAAATCTTTGTTTCCTCATCAGATCCCAGTCCATCATGCTCCTGTACTTGTCTGCCGTGCCACCATCATGCCTCATGCATCATCACCTCTCAGCGCCCTGCCCAGCTGCATCTTATTCCGTTACTCCATGTTGCAGTCTCTGCCTCCCCCTGGTGGTTTTGTTGGGGGAAAATACGTTTGTGTGGCGGATTAGGTGTGACGTAGTAGAACGGGTGTGTTGTGGGTAGTGTAAACAAAGGACCGCGCGGGAAATCAGTCGGAGTCTACAGTGCGAACGTGATAGTAGCCTTTTCTGCTCGTGAATGTACCATTGTTGAAGAAATAAAGCGAATTCATTGCTGCAACCAACCAACGCCTCGCTGTTTCTGCTTCGGCTATGTTAACCGGACCACTAGACAAGCAAGTTACATGCAAAGAGCAAAGTAATTGAATTGAAACCAGCTCGCTCCCAACTACGGTTCGGAGCAGGGAAGCTGTGGAGGTAACACTGGGGGCTTGTCCGGGATTAACAAAGCAAGAAGAAAGTGAGAGGACGGTCGGACGCAGACTGACGGCGCTCGGAGCTAAAGCTAAAGGTACCGTTAATGCTAACACTTGGAATAGGAGGCCTGTCGAGATGGAGTCGAGATGGATAAGCACCAACCCATTTTTAATGGATGTAAGAGACACTGATATGGACCCAGTTAACCACATGGACGGCCGATATGCTGACGGCACTAACCCCTTCACGGCTAGCATGGAGCTAACGTTAGCCGCAGACGGAGGGATGGTTCACGGCCAGACGCCGTCGCTCAACCGAGCATTGCCCCCCACGCCACCGCCATCACGGTTGACTAACCCGTTCAACCCCGTGAATTGTACGGCACAAAACCTTTTTGCCCCGGCCCACTTACTGTCCCCTCAGTTCACTTCAACACCTTTTCCACCGTCTATGCCCCAGCCCGTGGAGCGTTATGGAGTAATAAGCTATGAGGATAACTATGCCC
This sequence comes from Gadus morhua, assembly GCF_902167405.1. Taxonomy (NCBI): domain Eukaryota; kingdom Metazoa; phylum Chordata; class Actinopteri; order Gadiformes; family Gadidae; genus Gadus; species Gadus morhua. Next base: position 27,011,680 of record NC_044062.1, read on the forward strand.
CACACCGCGACCAGAGCCGGATTAAATAAATGGACTACACTAGGCAGACTGTATTTTTTGGGCCCCCCTCCATTGATTACCTAACCTAACCCTAACACTTACCAAAGTTACGAATAAAAGTTAATTCACATTTTACATAGCGTAGTCTTTGGTTACAAGTTGGTTATTTGTACGCCAAAATAAGTCATGTGTTGTATATTAAACAGTCTATCAGACTATTTTTTGATTTTTATTATTTATACGTTATTACACGGCTCTATTAAATGCTATTAAATTATCCTTATCTTATCCATTGCCAGTGTCATTGTAAAGGCAGTAGTCCCAGTAAATCACCAATAGGTGTCACTGTGTCAGCATTGCTATGTAAACAGAGCAAAAAAGATAAATGTAGTAAGCTATTGCATTTTGCAGAAAATCTTAATTAAATGTGTTGATTAAATTGAATAGTTAAATAAGTAGTCAAATATACAAAGACTAATAAAATATGCAGTCAGAGAAAGTGTGCTGTAGTGGTAAAGATGTTTATTTTCATGGACAAGCATCACCTATCTTCAATTTTCCAACACTCTCATTTAGCATGCTCCACTCAGGGATAATCTTCAGCCTTCCAGCACCACAGGCCTCCATTGCAGTAGAAACACATCTTGACAGCATCATCACGATCTTGTGGAGAAATAATAAAATGTATATATAAGCTGAAAGACAGCTGTTTGAGATTTGAATATACCGGTACTTGGTTTGTTCCTCATATTTCATTTCATTATAGTAGAAAGTATAGCCCTATATTATACATTAAATGTATATGCATTCACTTTACTTATTAAGATTTAGATTTTTAAATGGAAAACTTACATCTACAGATGCTTTCTCCTGAGTTTTGATGAGGCAAAGTCCTCTATAATGTCTTCAAAATCCAGGGAGGTTGTAAATCTATTCTCAATTGCCAACAGGGCAAAGGCATTCAGTTTTTTTTCTGTTACTGTTGCTCTCCGGTATGTTTTCACTCGTTTCAACGTAGAAAATGACGACGCTGATGTTGACGGCGCCACAGCGTCTTCCGCCGCGTCTTCGGGCCTGGCTCCGGTCCTGGCTCGGCTTCTGGCTGCGGGCCTGGCTCGGCCTCTGGCTGCAGGCCTGGCTCGGCCTCTGGCTCTGCTGACACGAGCAGGTTCACAGCTGTCGGACGGCTGCCCGACAGAAACTTCTGTAAAGCCCCCCGCTGTTTCTTCTTTTGTTCCTCTTCATTTTTTTCTTTTTATGTTTTGCCGCACCCGAAAGCATCTTGAATGTTAGCCTAATCAAGAAACGACCTGCCTGCTAGCTTTATTGTTCCGCTTAGTCTTGACCCGCTGACCTCCCCTCGGACTTAACTGATTGGCGTTAATGTGACGTAACGTTAAGATAAACAACGTCACTATTTTTAGTTAATTAATATATATTGATATATTATCACTGAAATAAATAGTAGGTAGGACATTTGTATTGGCTATTTCATTTTTTTTTCTTTTTTTTTTACTTCTGTACGGGCCCCCCCCCCGCCAATCAGGCCCTAGGCACGTGCCTAGTTTGCCTTTGGGTTAATCCGGCTCTGACCGCGACACCTACCAATACGGCCATTCAGCTGCGAGAAGCGCCAAGCCGGCGCCACAGTCATCATACACAGCGCCAGATGTTGTAGCGATGGACAACAGTGACGATGAACATTATGGATATAGAGAGAGAATTCCAATATTGAAGCCAGGCCATTTTGATGGAACGGGCTCCTGGAAAGACTTTATTCACCGGTTCGAAAGCTGTGCAATGGCAAATCATTGGTCAGATGCAACAATGGCAGTGCAACTGAGATTCAGCCTGAATGGCGCGGCTGGAGCTATCGTCCATAAAAATCCCAGATCTGACCGTTGGAGCTACCGGCGGATTGTGGCTGAAATAGAGACTGCCTACGGGCCGCGCTCCGAGCATGCGGCAGCCATCGGCATTGAATTGAGACAGCGGGTTAGGGGGCGGAACGAAGCGCTGCATCTCTTAAGGGATGATATCTATGAGAAAGTGTCCATTGTGTATGCTGACCGTACAGCTGGAGCAGGACGCCATCAGTGTGGAGGTCTTCACCAACACCCTGGCCGACGCCGAGGTGGTGCAAAGACTACTGGAGAAGCAGCCGCGCACCCTGGCCAGAGCATATGACATCGCACACAGCTACCAGACCACCAGGAGGGCCGCCAGAACAGTCACACAATTCATGCAGCCTGGCCAACGCAGCTTTGTAAATCAGAGAGCCAGGGCCGCCACAGTACGTGAAAATAACAGCATTCCAGCTTGTGTGGAGCCAGTGGGGGTAGCTGTCTGGTCCATCGACTCACCAGAGAGGGCTCCAAGATTTAATCAGCAGTGGCACCAGAAGAAAGACACAAATGTCAAAATGCCTATGTGGGATGTTCAGTGCCAAAACTGCTCCGGTCTAGGGCATATGATGAGAAACTGCCCTTCTCCCCGTCGACCCAGACAGCAAGCTCGGACAGTCAATAAGAACGCAGCACCCGACACAGGTATAGTGGTCACCTGTACTGCAAGTCAGGAAGACGACATGTGTGTTAAAATATTGATATATGGATTGGAAATGTGTGCTCTGCTTGACTCTGGTGCTCGGAGGAATGTGTTGCCCCTCCATCTCTTCAACGCCATTCCCACAGAGTCCAGACCCCCAATAGAGCCATCTGTCGTGGAGGTCCTGCAGGGCATCGGCCCCGGTGGTCTGGCAGCGCTGGGGGAAGTCAACCTACCAGTACAAGTTGGGAGCCGAGCTACCAATGTGAACTTCATCATGGCCGACACAGCAGAGAGCCCCGAGGTTATCCTGGGGCACCCTTTCCTACATCAGACGAGTGCCCAGCTGGACTATGGTCGCCGTGAGATAACCCTATGCGGAGAGAAGGTACCTCGTCTTAACCCAAGCCATCAGTCCCGGGTGCACATTGTCAGAGTGGCCCGCACAACAGTGTTGGAATCGGGGTGTGAGTATGTAGTCCCCGGCACCGGCCACCTCCGCCACGCTGCTGACGGAGACCTGATGCTGAGCCCAACTAAAGGTTTCATCGAAAAACACCACGTACTAGTGGCTCACCTCGTCGTACAGGCGCAGCGGTCCACCAACGTTCCCATCAGAGTCTTCAACCCTGGAGCCTTACCTGTCACGTTGAAGAGAGGCGTTGTGGCAGGGATCCTAAAACCAGCAACGGTGTTAGGGAAGCTGGAGCCCCAGCCACCCCTCGCCCCACTGGCCTCTGAACCGATTAACTCTGTTTCTGCTTCTTTGCCCAGCCACAGGTCCTGTATAACGAGAGCTGTGCTAGTATGCCAAAGGGGGACCATGAGATGGTCATACAGTGACGTCTTCTCCACGGGGCCCACTGACCTTGGCCGTACTGGCCTCGTGCAGCACGATATCCTCACCATCCCTGGTCCACCTGTGAAACAGCAACCACGCAGGATGGCTGGAGACAAACAAACTGCAGCGGACCAGCAGGTGCAGCAGAGCCTGGACACTGGTTTGGCCCAACTCAGCAACAGCAGCTAGGCTGTAAGGAAGAAGGACCAGACTTCGCGGCTATGTGTCGACTACAGGCTCTTAAATGAGAGGATCATTAAGGATGCGTATCCACTGCCCCGCATCCAGGACACCTTAGACACATTGTCCACCGCCAGGTACTTCAGCACGCTGGACTTAACATCAGGATCCTAGCAGGTGGAAATGACGCCGAGAGCCCGAAAAGCCGCTGCTTTCTGCACCCGTAAGGGTCTGTTCGAATGGAATGTGATGCCTTTCGGACTGTGCAATGCGCCGGCCACATTCCAGAGGCTCATGGACCGTGTCCTGGCCGGGCTGCAGTGGGAGACCTATTTGGTGTACCTCGATGACATCATTGTCCTGGGGCGGGACGGCACCGACATGTTGGAGCGGCTGAGGCAAGTGTTCAACAGACTACGCGCAGCCAACCTGAAACTTAAACCATCAAAGTGTTTCCTGTTCCGAGAGCGAGTGGCTTACCTGGGGCACATCGTCTCCGGCAAAGGTGTCGCCACTGACCCCCAAAAGATTCAAAAGGTGACTGAGTAGCCCGCACCCCGAAACGTCTCTGAAGTGCATCAGTTTGTCGGCCTGGCTTCGTACTACCGACGCTTCGTCAAAGATTTCGCCACAGTTGCCAAGCCCCTCCACGAACTCACCAAAAAGTATGCACGTTTTAACTCGACGGATGAATGCCAGGAGGCGTTCGAGCAGCTGAAAGCCGGTTGACGTCAGCGCCGGTGCTGGGTTATCCCCTCGACAGTGGCCAACTGCTCCTCGACACAGACGCCAGTGACTGGGGAATCGGAGCAGTCCTCTCCCAAGTACAAGAAGGTGAGGAGAGAGTGCTAGCCTATGGGAGCAGGACAATGTCGGCCACTGAGCAAAACTACTGCACCACCAGACGAGAACTTCTGGCAGCTATCGAGTTCACCTCTCATTTCCGGCAGTACCTGCTAGGGAGATCATTCATCATACGGACTGACCACAGCAGCCTGCGCTGGTTGACTCGGATGAAGGAGCCTGAGGGTCAGCTTGCTCGCTGGCTTGAAAAACTAGCAGAGTACGAGTTCCTGGTGATCCATCGTCCAGGGAGACACCACCAAAATGCGGACGCGCTCTCCAGAAGACCCTGCCGGACGTCATGCCCATGCACAGTGCCGGAGCCTAGCCTCAGTATCCAGCTCCAGCACAAGGGGATTCAGTGCAACATGGCCGAAGAGGATGAAGAGGATGCCGTGAAAACTCCTGCAGAGCAACCTCCAGTGGGGGTAGTGGTGCCTAAAGATAGCTATGGAGGCAGCCCCGCAGTTGAGTCTAAGCATCTTCCAGTGGGGGTAGCGGACGTTTTCAGGGATGATCAAGCTGGCTCTCTGTTCCGACCAGTTAATCAGTGACCAAGAAGCTGACCCAGATACAGCACCAGTGAGGAAGTGGATGGACGAGGGGAGGAGCAGGCCACCCTGGGCGGACATAGCACCCTACAGCCCTGCCACCAAAGCCTACTGGTCGTAGTGGAAAAGGCTCTACCAGAAAAACTGTTTTGCTGAGGAAATTCTACTGCACAGATGGAAAGGTGTTCTATCCACAGATCCTGTTGCCTCAAGAGTACCGCACCTCAGTCACGGAACAATTGCACGATGGCCCAGTCGGTGGCCACTTTGGAGGAGAAAGGACACTTGCACGTCTCAAGGCCCGGTACTACTGGTACAATATGAGGGATGACGTCACGCTGTGGTGCCGCACCTGCACCAGCTGTGCTGCAAAAGCCCGCCCGATGAAAACACCTCAAGCCGCCATGGGCACAGTGCGAGTTGGTGCCCCATTCGAACGCATCGCAGTCGATTTAATGGGACCATTAAATGAAACCGAAAGGCGCAACCACTACATAATAGTAGTACAAGACTACTTCAGCAAATGGGTGGAAGCCTACCCGGTTCCCAATGAACAAGCAACGACAGTGGCCGAGAAGATAGTTTCCGGGTGGGTGTGCCGGTACGGAGCTCCACAGTGCCTACACAGCGATCAAGGTACCAATTTCGAGTCAGCTGTGTTCCAGAGAATGTGTGAACTGCTGGGAATCGACAAGACACGGACCACGCCGTTTCGGCCGCAGTCAGGCAGCCAAGTAGAACATTTCAATGCCACCCTGCAGAAAATCATAGCCACCACTGCGGAACGATGTCACTGGGACTGGGACATCATGACCCCATATGCAGTCATGGCCTACCGTGCATCCAAACACAGCTCCACGGGCCTGACGCCTAACATGATGCTGTTCGGGCGGGAAATTACAGAGCCAGTGGATCTTGTTGCTGGGTTGCCACCTGACCCAGACAACACTACTAACCCTCCATCCTATGTCGTATAGCTCCGGGAAAGGCTCGAGCTATCTCACCAGTTGGCCCGGGAGGCGCTGGGAAAATCTGTAGAGCGTGCCAAACAACAGTATGACAAAAATGTTTACAGAGTCCAACACAAAGTCGGTGATGCAGTTTGGTTCCTAGTCAAAGGCACCAAGAGAGTAAAGGATAAAGTGCGGAAATTCCTGCCTTCCTACGAGGGTGCGTACTTCATTGTGGGCGTACTGGACGACTTGGTCTACCGGTGTCAGGTTTCACCAAATGGCAGACGAGAACCCAATAGCACGACACGGGAAACAGTTCAGGTGAAGAAATAGTGTTTATTCCTAGGGGCAGGCAACAGGAAAGGTCCAAAGTCCAAGCAGGCAGGTCAATCCGGTAGGAGCAGGCAAAAGGAAGGTCCAAAGTCCAAAAGGGCAGGTCGATACACAGGCAGGCAGGTTCAGGATCAGGATCAGAAGACGCGGGAGAGCTAGGTTTACACACTAGACAATCTAGCAGGGAATGTTTGGGAGGAGAGGACTGATATAGGGGGAGCACAGGTGACGGTGGTTGGTTAATTAGGAGAGATCAGGGTGGCAGGCAGGTGAATGGGAACAGCAGGTAATACAGAGCAGGGGGGAGTGGCAGAGTCTGAAATGACATGTGTTATTGTGGCAAAACAGGGAACAGACAAATGGAAAACTACAGCCTTGCTGAAGTTGCGACAGAACCCTCCCCTCTAGGGACGGCTCCTGACGTCCCACTGGGCTGGTCAGGATGGTCCCTATGGAAAGCTGAGATGAGGTCAGGGTCCAAGATGTTAGGAGCCGGGACCCATGAGCGCTCCTCAGGGCCATAACCCTCCCAATCGACGAGGTATTGGAAACCCCTCCCCCGCCGTCGCGACTTGATGAGGCGATGGACAGAGTAGGCAGGACCCCCATCAATGAGCCGGGGGGGTGGTGGGGGTCTGGAGGAGGGCTGGAGCCGGCTCTCCTTAACGGGTTTGACCTTGGAGACGTGGAAGGTGGAATGAATCCTCATAGAGCGAGGAAGGCGGAGACGGACTGCAGCAGGGTTGATGACCTTAGTGATGGAGAACGGGCCCACAAACCTTGGGGCCAACTTCCTAGACTCCACCCGGAGTGGGAGGTCACGTGTGGACAGCCAAACCTTCTGACCAGGAGTGTAGCATGGTGCAGGGATCCGACGGCGGTTGGCATCTCTCTGGTACCAGTTGGACGAACGCAGGAGAGCAGAACGGGCCTGCAACCAGGTGCGCCGGCAGCGCTGGATGAACGCCTGGACAGACGGGACACTGGCCTCTCGCTCCTGCTCAGGGAACATGGAGGTTGATATCCCCGAGAGCACTGGAAAGGAGAAAGCCCTGTTGCAGAGCTTGGAAGTGTATTGTGAGCATATTCCACCCACAAAAGCTGTTTGGACCAGGAGGATGGTGTCTGGGACGCGATACAACGCAAGGCAGTCTCCATCTCCTGGTTCATCTGTTCAGTCTGTCCGTTGGATTGAGGATGGAAACCAGAGGAAAGGCTGACCGTGGCCCCCAACAGTTGGCAAAAGTCTGTCCAAAAACGAGAAGTGAACTGTGGCCCCCGATCTGAGACAATGTCACAGGGGAGGCCGTGCAGACGGAAAACATGATGCAACATAAGTTCAGCAGTTTCTTTGGCAGATGGTAATTTGGGCAATGGAACAAACTGAGCAGATTTAGAAAATCTGTCCACAATCGTCAGAATGGTGGTATTACCCTCTGAAGGAGGCAGTCCGGTGACGAAGTCGAGTGAAATGTGAGACCATGGACGATGAGGAATAGGCAGTGGCTGAAGAAGACCAGAAGGGGCATGGCGAGCAGTCTTGTGCTGAGAGCAAATCTGGCAAGCAGCGATAAACTCCTTGGTGTCCTCTTCGATGGAAGTCCACCAGAAACGTTGCTTCAGCAGAGCTAGGGTGCGCCTAACCCCCGGGTGACAGGCAAGGCGAGAAGAGTGTCCCCACTGGAGGACCTGAGAGCGGAGACTCACAGGCACATACAGGCGATTATAAGGGCAAGCACTGGGGATCGGTTGGTCGGCCTGAGACCGTTTTACCTTGTCCACAATGTCCCAGGTAACTGTGCCGATGACGAGCTTAGTGGGGAGGATCCTCTCATGTTGTGTGGGACTGTTGTCGGACTGGAACTGACGGGACAGGGAGTCTGGCTTGACATTCCTTGTACCTGGGCGATAAGACAGGGTGAAGTCAAAGCGATTAAAGAACAACGCCCATCTGGCCTGACGGGAGCAACCGTTTGGCCGACCGGATGTACTCGAGGTTCTTGTGGTCTGTCCATACAACAAACGGATGTTTTGCCCCCTCCAACCAGAGCCTCCACTCCTCGAGAGCCAGCTTGACAGCCAATAACTCCCGGTTTCCGACGTCGTAATTTCTTTCTGCTGGGGACAATTTGCGGGAGAAAAAGGCACACGGATGTAACTTTTGGTCCTCTGCTGACTGCTGAGACAGGACTGCCCCCACCCCGGAGTCTGACGCATCCACTTCCACAACAAACTGGCAGTCTAGATCCGGAAGGATGAGAATGGGAGCAGAAGAGAACCGTGACTTTAACTCACTGAACCTTTCTTCTGCAGCAGGGGACCATTGGAAGGCTACCTTCTGGGAGGTGAGGGCTGTCAGGGGAGCTGCCACAGAACTATAGTTGCGGATAAACCTACGGTAGAAATTGGCAAACCCCAGGAACTGTTGAAGCTTCTTCAGAGAGGTTGGAACCGGCCAATCCGCCACTGCTTTAACCTTGGCGGGATCCATGTGAATACGTCCGACTGAAATGATGTATCCCAGGAACGGCACCTCAGTGGCATGGAACTCAGACTTCTCCACCTTCACAAACAGTTGGTTCTCAAGGAGTCTCTGGAGAACACTACGGACATGCTGCACATGTTCCTGTTCAGACTTTGAGAAGATTAAGATATCATCAATATATACTAACACAAACACATTGAGAAAATCCCGGAGCACATCATTCACTAAGGCTTGGAATATTGCTGGAGCATTGGTAAGTCTGAAAGGCATAACCAGGTACTCATAGTGGCCTCTAGGGGTGTTGAGCGCCGTTTTCCACTCATCACCCTCCCGAATGCGAACAAGGTGATAGGCATTCCTGAGATCAAGCTTGGTAAACACAGAAGACCCTTGCATCAGTTCAAATGCAGAAGAGATGAGTGGGAGGGGGTACCTGTTCTTAAAGTGACATCATTCAGACCGCGGTAATCGATGCAGGGTCGGAGGGATTTGTCCTTCTTATCCACAAAGAAAAATCCAGCTCCCGCAGGAGATGAAGAGGGACGGATGATGCCTGCTGCCAGTGAGTTGTTAATGTATTCGTCCATGACCTTGGTTTCAGGGGCTCATCACCTTGGTGGTGATAAGCCAGGGAGGAGGTCAATGGCACAATCATATGGGCGGTGTGGGGGAAGCGAGGTGGCCCGTACCTTGTTAAACACCTCCTTTTAGTCCAAGTACTCGGATGCTACGCCTGTGAGATCTGAGAGCTCATTAGAGGAAGAGGTGTTGAAGGCAGGTAACAAAGCAGATTTCAGACAGACCGCATGGTAATGTTCACTCCATTGTAGAATGGAACCAGTCCTCCAGTCAATATGTGGGTTATGTTTTACTAACCAGGGAAACCCCAGGATGACTGGCTGCTGAGGAGCATCTATCAGGTGAAAGGTAATTGACTCAGTGTGGTTACCTGAAATGCCCAGACGAAGAGGAACAGTGCGGTGGGTAACTGTGCAGAGGAGGCGCCCATCCAGAGATGTAGCTTCGATAGGCTTGACCAAGGGTTCCTGGTTAATACCCAGCTGCATGGCAAGATCACGATCCAAAAGGTTGGTGTCGGCCCCGGAGTCAATGAGGACAGAGACGGTGTGTGATTGTCCAATACAGTTGAGCTGGGCGTGAAGTAGTGCACGAGAGAGCATTTCAGAGTTCAGAATACGGCTCACCAGCGCCCTCTGGATTCCTGGTGAGCCCTGTCTTTTACTGGACAGGAAGACACGTAATGACCTCCCTGCCCGCAGTACATGCAGCAGTTCTCCCTTTGGCGCCGCTGTCGTTCAGCAGCTGACAGCCTTGTCCGGCCAAGTTGCATGGGCTCAACCGGGTCTCTAGGGGCACCGACGGGAGGTGACGCTGGAGGACGTTGAAAGCTCCGGGGAGTACTGGTCAGCGCTCTCTCTCGTCCCCTTTCCTGGAGACGTCCATCGATGCGGATGGCCGTGGCAACGAGCGCATCTAAAACTGTCGGAGGGTCCCGAGCCGCCAGTTCATCCTTGATATCATCAGAAAGGCCGTTGTAAAAAGCGTCAGTCAGAGAGGAAGCGTTCCAGTTAGGGCTGGGCGATATGGGCCAAAATTAATATCTCGATATTTTTTTACTATATCTCGATACACGATATATATCTCGATATATTTTGAATCTCCTCTAGAGCACATCATAAATGCTCGATTCAACCATGTCTGGCATAATGTTACGTCAGTAATAATTCTAGTATTCCTGAAATATAAGTCTGCATGTAGATTACATGAAACAACATATTGTTTAAACTCATTAGTGCTTTGTATTGGAACAATTTAGAACTTGCACATAAGAAAAGGAAAATCACAGCAAGTTAGATTTACCAACACAGCATTTATTCAAACCGTTAATTATTTATTAACTGTTAATAATAATTATTATATATACACTGCCAGACGACGGATCCAATGCTATTCTTTTTCAAAACCAAATCCTCAGTTTCCATCCTTTTTTCTCTCTCTCGCTGTTCTCACTCACCTGTCGGAGGTACACACACCTAAAGCAGCGCGCCGTCCAGACTACGTCACACACGCGCGTCCATGAGAATCTCGCGGACTCGCAACGGGCGGGGGGAGTGAGTGTGTTTGTGCCATTGCATGTCTTTACCTTTTGTGGAAAAGGGAGAGACGTTGGACGCACAGAGCTTTTGGCCGTGATATTATACAATTAGATTATATTATATTATATACTATTATAAATAGTGCTCCGGGAGTCGCAAACGGCAACAATCACTTTCTCCTCCATGCTGCAGTTCAACCCGGACTGCACTGCACTGAGTTTGACGGTTGAACGCTGAATGGCTGTTTACGTTACACATGTCACTCAGTGACCACGCTGTTGAACGCTGATTGGCTGTCATCACGAGAAATTAAAATACATTTCAACTTTGTCGCGCCACAAATCCTTGTGAACGCGCTCGCCTCTGCACAGCAAAAGTGTGGCGCGACAAATCGAAACTTGGTGCTGGTTTTCTCTCGCAAAGAATTCGCCCGATACGCGTCTACGTTCACTTTATATGGGATTTTGTCGCCCCGTCGCGTTTGGTGTGAACGCACAACGAGTATGCCGGCGGCGGCAAAAAGAAACAGATTACGTGCCAATTTGTATTTGATGTTCGCGACAGGGGCATTTTATACATCCCCTGGAGAACATCTCGCGATACATCGCATATATTCGATATATCGCCCAGCCCTAGTTCCAGTCACTCTCTGCAGCAAGTGTCCTGAACTCAATGGAATAATCAATCACTCTCCGGCTCCCCTGAACCAGGTTTAACAGTCCACGAGCAGCCTCTCGGCCAGGGGTAGCATGGTCGAACACCTTCCGAATACCCTCAGAGAAGGCCGTCACAGAAGAACAGAAAACCGACTGCTTCTCCCACTCGGCGGTGCCCCAGTCCCGAGCCGGCCCCGTAAGCTGGGTGATCATGAAAGCCACTCTTGACCTCTCAGTGGGATATGTGAGAGGCTGAAGTTCAAAAGTCAACCTGCACAAAGTCAGGAAAGAGCAGCAGGTACCTGGAGCTCCAGAAAAGCGCTCCAGAGCATTTAGGCGGGGTTCCGGACCCGGGGCAGTGGGAGGCGAAACCACTGGCGGTCGACTGGCCTGCATGAGCTGCTGGAGCTGACCGCTCAGAGTCTCTAAATGTTGGTTGTGGCGTGCAGAAGCCTCCCGGAAAGCCACCTCCATAGCGGTGAATTGCTTCTCAGCAGCTTGAGCTGCTATTTCCTGATTCACCTTCTCCATGTCGGCTGGGTTCATTTCAGGCCAGATTGTACTGTCAGGTTTCACCAAATGCAGGGTTGCCAACTTTGGGACTTTGGCTGGAGTGAGACTCTAAAATATTAGTGTGAGCGGCTAATTTTTTGGACGACCCATAACCCTAAAAAAATGTTTTATACAAAATAGTCCTCGTTTAGTATAAACCCTCATCTATGAAAAAAAGTTAAAGAATGGAAACGCTTTTTCAAAATGTACAATCTGGGCCACCTTGAATCATTTGGGGAATATAAAAGTGCCACTAGTCCGATTCTCAAGTATTCCAAGATATACCCTGGGCTAGGCTCTACACCCCGTGAAAATCGACAAGATATACTATTTTGTATAGGCAAACGTCCCACCAATATTTATACCACTTGCTTACTCTCTATAGGTCATTCATGGTTTTATATTTATAATTTTTATTTTACTTTACATTTAATTCTTCATAATTCAGGCATTACAGAACTTTCATGGTCATAAATAAAAAATACGAACTGCAGTTTAATTTCTTTGTTTGTTCTTGAATTGACGTAGAATGGAGAAAAGGCTCATGGGATTGGGAAATGCGGTTATCCAATAAACAGATGGAGGTCAAGTCTATTTTCGGAAATGTAGGGGGATATATTAGTGGCCCCACGTCAAATGGTATGACCCAAGATACATCAGACAGAAAGCGCGCAAATTCGACGGTACCACCTTGTCATTTGTTTACCCAGGTGCCATGGCAACACCATTGCTACCTCTCATTGGCTGAATCTTTGAGAACGTTGTAGACTTAATCGATATAAGGTGGCGGGGAGACGAAGCTCTGTTCGTTTGTATATTTTATTTACGTGACCATATTTTTGTTTTATGTTAAAAAAAAAAGAATCAAAGAACCAGTTCTTCTTGTTTTGGGGAACAAGTTCTTGTCGTTCACATTCGGGATTCGTTGGTTGTGAACGGATCGGTCGCGACCGACCCATCCCCAAACGCACATCAGTGGGCTCCGACTCCGGCTCTGAACTCTCTCTGACCTTTTCAAACGCAACTTAGTATCAGATGCGTGGTTTTCAGCGAATCAACGATCAGAGAATACTGCCGTGATCACGTTGTAGGTAGGCAGATGTTACAGCTGTTAGTCTGCTCCCGCAGAAAATGAGCGGGAGGATTTTTTATTTCGGCGTGACATTTCTTGCGTGTGCGTGACAGTGTGAGATTGATGGTGAAAGCGTGAGAGTCATGCCAGGGGCGTGACTGTTGGCAACCCTGCCAAATGGCAGACGAGAACCCAATAGCGCGACACGGGAAACAGTTCAGGTGAAGAAATAGTGTTTATTCCTAGGGGCAGGCAACAGGGAAGGTCCAAAGTCCAAGCAGGCAGGTCAATCCGGTAGGAGCAGGCAAAAGGAAGGTCCAAAGTCCAAAAGGGCAGGTCGATACACAGGCAGGCAGGTTCAGGATCAGGATCAGAAGACGCGGGAGAGCTAGGTTTACACACTAGACAATCTGGCAGGGAATGTTTGGGAGGAGAGGACTGATATAGGGGGAGCACAGGTGACGGTGGTTGGTTAATTAGGAGAGATCAGGGTGGCAGGCAGGTGAATGGGAACAGCAGGTAATACATTTCAGACTAACACATGTCTGAAATGACATGTGTTAGTGTGGCAAAACAGGGAACAGACAAATGAAAAACTACAGCCTTGCTGAAGTTGTGACAACCGGATTAAAAAGGGTCCGAGGATGAAGATGAAAATCATTCATCACGACAAACTCAAAGCTTACCATTCCAGGACAGCACTAGACAACAGCTGGACATTTCGGGAGGCTGAAACGTGGGCACCAGTGGAGGCCTACCCCGTCGTCAGACCCCAGCTTTTCAGAAACCGACATCAGCCCCCTCAACCTTTGGGGCACGTCACCAGAGACAGAGGACCCTGTTGTGGAGGCCCTTCCAGGCCTCTTCTCTCCACCACCATCACCGAGCAGCAGCCAGCTTCCTTGCCACCCTGCTGAGCCTTCAATGGAGGAGGCTGGGACCTCGCATACGGCCAGGGGAGAAGCTGCTCGTCCTCTTTTGAGCTCCACCCCTCGGCGTCGACCCCAGAGGGTCCGCAGAGCTCCTGACATGTTTGGTGACTGGATTGGTCACTGAGCATAGTTGCCTGAGGTTGGGTGTATGCGGATCGCTGCCCTCCTCAGAGGAAAAGAGTTCCAGTAAAAATAAGTAAAAGACAACAAAAACAAGAGTTCCTGTGTTGTCCAAACAAAAAGAAAGTTCCAGTATTGTCAAAGCAAAAGAGTTTGAGTATTGACAATAACCAAGATTGTATTTCCAGTAGTGTCATTGCAAGGTAACTCGCCTATGTTGAGGTTAAAAATTTGAAGTTTTATACGATTTAACGGTTTGATATAGTTGTTTGCTGTCCCCAGTCGGTGGTTTGAATACTAATGGTGCGCATAGTTTTGTTGGAGCATCCTGGGTATGTTAACCGTTGAGGCACTTAATGGGCATGCGTGTGAAAAACGACGTGAAAGAAAGAAAAATGTTATTTGTTTAATAGAAAATGTTGCCCTATTTTTGCACTTGAAATCCTGCACCCTGGAGTACGCTAATGCACTTGAAGTACACCCTGTAGTACGCTACTGCATTTGAAATCTTACACCCTGTAGCACGCTATTGCACTTGAAATCCTGCACCCTGTAAAGTACGCTAATGTTGAGTGGAGTTGTTGTAGTACTGGTCGCATTTTTCCCATTGGATGTATGAGTGTTTATGCCATTTGCTTACATGTACGAAAGAAGGAGTGGGGAATACGCTTTAATTGACATTTATAGGCATTGCCTTTTCACCTTAACTTTCCACTGGAAGAGGACCCCTTCAGGGCCTGTGGGAAACACATGTTATGGTTGGATGTTTGTATAATGACGGTCTAATTGGTATTTTCCTGTTTACAGTGTAGCGATGCTGGAGATATGTTAAGGGTTTAAACATTCTCCAGAGTGGGGGTAGTGTTGCAGTCTCTGCCTCCCCCTGGTGGTTTTGTTGGGGGAAAATACGTTTGTGTGGCGCATTAGGTGTGACTAGAACGGGTGTGTTGTGGGTAGTGTAAACAAAGGACCGCGCGGGAAATCAGTCAGAGTCTACAGTGCGAACGTGATAGTAGCCTTTTATGCTCGTGAATGTACCATTGTTGAAGAAATAAAGCTAATTCATTGCTGCAACCAACCAACGCCTCACTGTTTCTGCTTCGGCTATGTTAACCGGAACACTAGACAAGCAAGTTACCTGCAACGAGCCAAGTAATGAATTGAAACCAGCTCGCTCCCAACTACTGTTCGGAGCAGGGAAGCTGTGGAGGTAACATCCAGCTCTTTCCAGCTCTTTCACATAAGTGACGAACACGCTCCACCCAAGTGTTTTTAATATTTTATTAATTATGCATGTAAGGTTTGCTTAAGTGACCTGAAAGGTGCCCATCAATAAAGTGCTTTTTACTAATATAACATTCTGGTTCCATCAAAAGCAAAGTACAACTGCCATTTACACTTTTCATTTATACTATCGTAGACATCTTGACTTCCTGTGTGAATCCTCTCATATCTGTGATCAGGAATGGGTTCTGGATGAACAGGGTGAGCTGCTGTCCAAAGCTGAAGCTGTCAAAACGCTTGCTGAAGTTGACAATCAGCTTGTCAACTTCAACAAAAGGAGTTTGATCTCTCTCACCCTGGACCTCCTTCACTGTTGGGAAGTTTGCACACTCTCCCTGCAGGTCTTCTTTGAACACCTCAAGTTTCCTCTTGAAGGAGCGGACAGCTGTCATGAGGTCACCAATTGAACTGTCCTTGCCCTGTAGCTTCAGGTTCAGTCCATTCAGATGAGAAGTGATACCATCCAAAAAAGCCACAATGTGCATCTTCCTCTCATCTTCTAAAAAAAGAGAAAAGGGTTTTGCTTTCTGGCTCTTCAGCTGTGCCAAGAAAGCTGAGATCTCTGTTTACAAATGGACCAAAAGCGCTCCAGCACCCTGCCTTTGCTGAGCCATCTAACATCATTGTGGAGCAGGAGCTCATCATAATCGGCATCAACTTCTCGAAGGAATTCCCTTAGCATGCGATGTTGATAGGATGAAGATGCCCGGAGAAAGTTGATCATTCTCATCATTGTGGTCATCACCTCAGCATACTCATCTGACAGGGCAGCACACAGGACTGATTGATGTATGATGCAATGGTAAGAGATGAGCTCGGGATTGTCCTCTTTCATTCTTGCCACTGCTCCTTTCTCTCTCCCTACCATGGCAGGAGCTCCATCTGTGGTTATTGAAACCACTTGTTTGGGGTCTATTCCCCTCTTCCTCGGCATCTCCTTTATGGCCAAGTAGATATCCTCTCCTCTTGTGCTGGTCTTCAGGGCTGTTAATCCTAACAGGTCTTCTTGGAACATCTTCTTGTCCTTGTTCAGGAACCTGAATGATGAATGAAATGAAATAATGGTGTATTAAATGAATGATTGAATGAATGAATGGAATGATTTAATTAAGTGAATTACATTAATTAAATGAAGGAATGGATGAACTGACACAATTGTACAACTCACCTCACACAAACAAGCAGCTGAGCATTGTCAGTCACATCAGTAGACTCATCTGCTGCCAAACTCACACAGGGTGCTTTTTGAATGGCCTCATACAGCTGTGCTAGCACATCCTGGGATAATGCTTCACTCCTTCTTGTGGCTGTTCGTGCTGACAGAGGTATTTGCTTGATTTTCTCACGCATGTCCTGCTTTTGTTTTCCCTCTAGCAAAGTTTCAGCCATGGCACTCATGCACTCCTTCACAACCTCTGCATCAGTGAAAGCTTTTTTATTCTGACCCAAAATCCATGCTACTCGGAATGAACACTCGTTTGCTCGTTGTTGGGCAGTGAATGAATAAGTCAACATGTTTGTTGATCGGGCATATTGGGCTTTAAGATCCTTAATTTTTTGTGCACGCACTTCGGATTTGAGGGGGTAATTTATGTCGAATTCTTTGTGCTTCGTTTCGTAGTGGCGTTTTACATTGCTGCTTTTGACGAGCGCCACCGTCTCGGAGCAGATCAGGCACACAGGCTTAGAGCTGCATGCAGGCAGAATGAACATAAATAAGTCTGTCCACTCCTCTTTAAAAGCTCTGTTCTCACAATCTACCTTTCTCTTCTTAGAGCACGCCGTCTTTCTCTTGAACTGCAATGAAGCTTTCTCTCTCAACTGAAGGCACTCTTTTCTTCTGTCAATTTTGCAGCGCTTGCGTGCACCAGTCGCACAGCTCGTAGGACAGGCTATCATCTGATTGGCTACTGGCATTATAAGGTTTAAACAAAAACATAGCCTACCATAAAGTTATAGTTAATTGAATGTGTTTAACGGGTTTATAAAAGTCACCCAAACATTAGTTGTTAAAATCTCTTGGTCGAAATTATATATATAAAAAAAAAATCGCATTATTAATATTATTGTTGCGATTGTGTCTCGGTCCGGAGAGGACGTCAGTTGGGTCCGGACCCGGACCGCGGTCCGCCTATTGCCGACCCCCGGTCTAGGACATGATCTCAGTGTAGCAAGAGGGCGAGCTTGATCTCATTGGACTCAGCTTAACGTGTAGATGCTAATTAACATGTAATTTGTCAGAAATCTCCATCGGGAAGCAAATCTATAGCTGGTCATTATTGATAAAGGCCGCCAAAATCGACAGCTAATTACTACCCCGAAACATATTCAAATATGATCATGTGTGGCACTGTTGCAATCGCCTCGAAACGTAGATGTCAAAGGACGCCTTGTTTGCCCCGTTACGCCGCCGGGAAGATATTTTCATACTTCTAATGGATTGATTCATATTTTAAGGTTCTCGGAGTGAGACTTTAAGCGGCTGCAGCAGAAGTGTTGAGACGAAAGATGATATCATACGGTGGCGCTGAGCATTCACCAAATAAAAAAAAGTTTCACAGCTAATGTAGCCGTTAGCACACTCAGGATCTCGTAATTACGAGATAATATCTCGTAATTACGAGATAAGGATCTCGTAATTACGAGAAAATATCTCGTAATTACGAGATACGGATCTCGTAATTACGAGATAAGGATCTCGTAATTACGAGATAAAATATCAAATTTACGACATAAGGATATCGTTTACGAGAAAAGGATCACGCCTCTCATTCATCCATAACGTTGCTGTCTAGCTGCAGGCCGGCAAAGATGACGCTATCTGACGCTATCGTATTTAATCTCCTGCTCGGGTTGAGGCATTGGGTAATATTGATGTTCCTTAAAAGTGAGGAGGGCATTAATATAAGTATGTCAACATTGCGCAGATATCTGAAGTCATTGGCCGGCAAAGATGACGCTATCCGACGCTATCGTGCTTTATTTCCTGCTCGGGTTGAGGCATTGGGAAATATGGATGTTCCTTAAAAGTGAGGAGGGCATTAATATAAGCATTGCGCAGACGAAGTCATTGGGACTGCTCAGGAGAAAAGCCCAGTCGGACCTGCTTCAAGTGGCTCTCTTCCTGCAGGAGCAGTTGAACCAGTACGGGATGCTTCACGGATACAAATTGATGCATCTCAAATGCATCCAAGCAGGCTTGGTAGTCACTCATACTATCAATCTTTAAAGATATTTAAACTTTGACGCGACAATCGGCGTTCAACAGCCTGGCCACTGAGTGACATGTGTAACGTAACAGCCAATCAGCGTTCAACCGGCCAACTCAGTGCAGTGCAGTCCGGGGTGAACTGCAGTATGGAGGAGAAAGTGATTGTTGCCGTTTGCGACTCCCGGAGCTCTTTATATCATATTATACAACGGGGGGCCTATCCAGCGATCTGATTGGTTCCTAACTGTTGTATAATGAGCGTATACATAACTGCTATGACGCCCAATCATTTTGTGAAAGTATCACTCCGCGCCTTGAAGTGGAAACCGTTACAACCGTTCTCTCGGAGGGACGCTAAAGTGTGTTGCATAGCGACCGTCGTGCATTTTGAAGGCAGCCAGGAGGGACTACTTTTTTGTATTCTTTAATAAAACAGCTACTTTGACTTTCTTGTTGTTTTTTTTAAATGTAGTGTGTCTATGACTTTCGTTTTGTACGGAAGAGGATTAGGGCCACACATGTAAAAAAAAAAAGAATTCTGACTTTATTCTCAAGTCAGAATTCTGACATTAATCTCAGAATTCTGAGAAAAAAGTCAGAATTCTGAGAAAAAAGTCAGAACTACGGGTATCTCTAAGGACCAACTTCCGTGGGAGAGACACTTTGCTTTATGCAGTAGGAGGAAACCTATGGAAAGCCAAGAAGGCCACAATCCGGCCCTAGAATGGCGCGGTAAAAGTGCAAAACCGCACGGATTCCGTGCGGTTTGGCAAGAATTCCGTACGGATTCCGTACGGTTTTGAATGACTATTAGCCGCGGCTATTATTCATTCACTCCGGCTATTAGTTATTCACTCCGGCTATTAGTTATTCACTCCGGCTATTAGGTATGCAGAACGAGCCCTCCCTCTTCTTTGCTTGACCACTAAGTTTGAAGGCTGTCTAACCAATCAGTGAAGAGAAATACCAGACTAAAGTAACGCATTGTCGAGACTAGAGCTGCAGTGCCTCTATGTTTCGCCGTAACATAAAGCTGTGTTGTCCTTACTAGTTTCACTACAATGTAATGACCACCACTAGCTAGTGGAAAATACATTTGTGTCTAGTACAGTGATATATTTGTATATGTTAGGCTATATATTGATATATAAATGGCAGTGTGCGAAATACCCGTCAATATTCGGGGATGCCCTCATCCCCAGATTGTTCTCGATATGCAGTAGCCAGCTAGGCCATAACATTACAATATTTCATTGATGCAAGCAAGCCAAGACAATCAATCTATATCTATAGCCTACATGACAACACACACACACACACACACGCACACACACACAGACACACACACACACACACACGTTAAACACACTGGTAAAGCAATAGGAGCCTGCATTGGCTAAAGTTGTTGGGATGCACGTTATTTTATAAAAGGGAGGGGCAAAGTTGTCTATTACAATGCAAACACGACAATAATTGGCACTGTTCTTGCGCACTCAGAGGCACTGCAGCACTCAGAAGAACATGAACTGAATAAATGCCAGGTATATAGCATATCGGAGACGGGCACACAATCAGTGCATTTGCAAATGAGAGCCTGCAGTATGACCGTTCTTGTGACATTATTTAACCATCCATCTACAGCTAATACGATCAGACAGATACATCATTGATCACATATAAGCCCACAACAAACCCAACATCACCACGGCAGGTGCGCTCTCTCTCGCACATTCACACAATCACTCCAACTTCTCCAACTCCAAGGCAAAGCTGTTTCACTAAGACCACAAACAACCACAACTAACCAGCCTACATATCCACAACAATGCACAACAATCAGTTCTATACATTGCGTCTATCTTCTGTTTGGCGCACATGGCTAATTTGCATACTTGCACAGGACTGTCGGCTCCGCTTGTCAAAAAAATAAAACGTATTTGTGAATAAATGCTTTGAATTCTGAATACTGGACTTGGTGAGCTTGGTGAGTTGGCTATGGGACGTGCACTTTTACCGCGCCATTCTAGGGCCGGATTGTGGCCTTCTTGGCTTTCCATAAGTTTCCTCCTACTGCATAAAGCAAAGTGTCTCTCCCACGGAGGTTGGTCCTTACAGATACCCGTAGTTCTGACTTTAAAGTCAGAATTCTGAGATTAAAGTCAGAATTCTGAGATTAATGTCAGAATTCTGACTTTTTTCTCAGAATTCTGAGATTAATGTCAGAATTCTGACTTTAATCTCAGAATTCTGAGATTAATGTCAGAATTCTGACTTTTTATCTCAGAATTCTGAGATTAATGTCAGAATTCTGAGATTAATGTCAGAATTCTGACTTTATTCTCAGAATTCTGAGATTAAAATCAGAATTCTGACTTAGTTTTGCCATAATAGTAACCGTTGTATAAAAGCAATAGATCACTTCAGTCAGCGGTATGTGCTCATTATTCCACTGTGAAGGTTTTTTTTAAATAATTTAACAACTGACAGGGTTTGCCTTTACTATGAACATAGTATTTTTAATTTGAATACATTAATTATGTGACATACTGTCACAGCCAATATTAAAACAAAATCGAATGCGGGCAGTGGGACAAAAATTCTATTTCCCCACAAAAACAATATTTTATTGATTTGTATAAAAACAATTTAGCTCATTAATTGGAAAAGAGCTTGAGGTAAGACGTTTTCTGAACAATAATGCATGGTATAAAGTTAAACACATAATGCACTGCTGTATTCAACTTCTAAGAGCTGCAATGTGAGGGGGCAGCCACATGCCCTTTAAACCACCACGACAACAACATTTCCACTTCTGGGTTCCACTGAACAATTAATGCGTCAATATTCGAGGGGCTTTGGCACATCAAATGATGGAACAAGCATCCCGTACTGGTTCAACTGCTCCTGCAGGAAGAGAGCCACTTGTAGCAGCTCCGACTGGGCTTTTCTCCTGAACAGTCCCAATGACTTCAGAGGTCTGCGCAATGTTGACATACTTATATTAATGCCCTCCTCACTTTTAAGGAACATCCATATTTCCCAATGCCTCAACCCGAGCAGGAAATAAAGTACGATAGCGTCGGATAGCGTCATCTTTGCCGTCAATGACTTCAGATGTCTGCGCAATGTTGACATACTTATATTAATGCCCTCCCCACTTTTAAGGAACATCAATATTACCCAATGCCTCAACCCGAGCAGGAGATTAATGGTGCGTTTTAATATCCATCCGTCTCGGAGGTCCGAGGACGTTGCCTAGCGACACGCACAAACACGCCCCTTTTCCTCGGACGGCGATCTCGCCATCTCGGTTGAACTCAGTGGTGACCGAGCGAAATTCCGAGACAGAATTCAAGATGGCTGCGCCCATTGTGACTTGAAGTATGAACTGTTTTCATTGTGCTTGGACCACTTTGGCGGTATAAATGGTAATTTAAATCACTCGTATTACTGCAATACCTTACTGCGTCCGTGTCTCTGCCTATGTACACAAATATATTGTATTTGTGTACAGCACTTTGGTCAACTACTGTTGTTTTAAATGTGGTATATAAATAAACTTGACTTGACTTGACTATGGCCTATAGCCTACTTATATTGGATCGCCTGGTCCTCTGCCAATGCTACCGCGACAACAGCTTTCCGGGTGGCGTCCATGTTTTCCTCCAACGACCGAGCGAAATAGTAAAACGCTTGAAGTGTTTGCGTGGCATCAGATCCGAGATCCGAGTCGGTTCGCAGAGAATACTCGAACGCACCATAAATACGATAGCGTCAGATAGCGTCATCTTTGCCGGCCTGCAGCTAGACATCAACGTTATTGATGAATGAAAGGCGTGATCCTTTTCTCGTAAACGAGATCCTTATGTCGTAAATATGATATTTTATCTCGTAATTACGAGATCCTTATCTCATAATTACGAGATCCGTATCTCGTTATTACGAGATCCTTATCTCGTAATTACGAGATCCTTATCTCGTAATTACGAGATATTATCTCGTAATTACGAGATCCTGAGTGTGCTAACGGCTACATTAGCTGTAAAACTTTTTTTTATTTGGTGAATGCTCAGCGCCACCGTAATATCAAGACATTTATAGAATATTCCTATTCACATTATGATTCTTCGTCATAACATCCGACAAAAACATCCTACACATTCACCGAGCGAAGATTATGAAAGTCCAGGCCCCCCCTTCCTGCACTCGGGGTCCGACTGGGCCAAGTTTCGGTGCGGGGGTCCCAGTTAGGCCCTAGAATAAGGTATTCAAATTTCAGGGCGGTAGGACCTTCCTATCTCAAAAACTGTTTTTCCACCACATTCTGAACCATTAGGTCTTGCAGGCAACACTTCTGAGGGGCTTTGTCCAAATGACCACCAGTCCATTTGGGAAAACTTTTTTTCTCTAAGGGATAGAACTCCAAATCTCGGATATGTCGTTCTCGGGGCCCCGGGAAATGTATGTAAACATTTTAGTATCCCTAGCTATCTCGAAAAGGCCGGAAAAGGGGCGTGACCTCCAACAGTATAGTAAATGTACATAAGACAGAGGTTAGTTTCTAGTCCCCATTTTTTGTGGGATGGAGGTGTACATTTGTGGCTAAAGGTGTGTAGACACAGCAAGGGTTTGACTCCTTTTCCCCGCATTTACAGCGGGGTCGCAGAATTCGACGGTCCGCTGTCATGGACTGTGAACAATCTAGCAATACTATTATGTCATACTAGCCCCGCTGTTCCTGTGTAACAGGACCTGTATTGTATATACTTCCACTAAGTAACTAACGATTATCCTAAAAATAGGCCATAATATTGTAATATCCTACAGGTGAAAGGTGATCCCACAGGTTCTCGTTTCGAGAGTTCGCAGATTAACGCATCCGTAGATGGCACAAAAGTCTGGCATCTTCACTTGTCAGCAATTTCCTGTAGAATTCATAATGTAAGACAAACAAACCCGATTGGAAATCATGTGCAACTTCAGTTTAATCACGTTCAATTTAACTTAAATTATATTGAAAATAGCAATTCTGCCTCTCCCATCGATGTAAAATTACTGGGTAACTATAGTAGCCTACCCGTGATACACAACTAAGCTGCACGATTAAGTCGTTTTTCGAAGAGAAAAGCTGCAATTTAAATATGTTCAAGCATCCGGAATTATAACCACGTTAATAAAGTTTGTAAGAAACCAAACCGTTTGTAAATCCGTCAAGATTTCAGCGAGATAAGAGTATTAGCGTTTGTGCAGATCACTGACTTACGTCCGCTACAACAGATTCCACCAGAAAGCTTTACTGTGGTAAGATGGCGGCCTATGGTGACGTTCTAGACGCCGCCGTAGGGCATCTAGTTAATATATATATCTATGCTTACACCAGGATACCTGGAGGGGTAGAGGACGGTGGGGGTCGCTCAAAGCGCAAAGTTTTTTTGGAGGATTGCTTTTGCGCATGACAGAATGTGAAAAACCCGCCTTAAAGCGAAAGAAAAAGAAGAAGAAAGTAGGCGGTTAGGTGAAATGAAGTCCCGTTTGTCAACCTACCGAGAAATAATTCAAAGTATGCTCTGACACAGCCATTCTGATGAAGAAATTTCCAGTCATCTCCACCTTGAATGTGGATTGACCAAAGGCTTTTCCAAAGCAAACATTCGTCGATTTTCATCTATATATTATTACATCACAGCATTATTTGTGAGAGAGAGAGTTCTCGTTGTATTCCAGCTGGCCTCTTATGAGCAAATTTCTATAGGCTACTATCCACCTTATTTTCGAACGTCACATGGAGGACGCCATTGTTGTTGACTTTGTGTTCGAACTTCCGGTAGTTTTATTTTGGAACCTCCGCTGTATTGATACTGTAGTCGTGTACTGTTTCCTGTAGCCGTTTGATACTTACAAAAACAAAACATGTCGAGTTTAATATCTTCAGTCAGTGGATGCCACAATAACTGGAGAGAGAGGCGTCTTTTTCTTGAATCAGAGTGCTTTCAACATAAGAAAAGGAGATCGGAGTTTTGTGGGGCACCGTTTAATTTATTTCCTCCACCGTCCACTAAAGAGGACCTGCGCTCATGGCTAAAAGCCCTTAATTTAAAACACGTCTGCTCTTATCACTTTGTGGATGGGAAGCCAACAGCGGAACACCCGATTCCTGAGAAATGGCTGGGATATGAAACTCAAGCTAAGGCGAGGCGTCGGGTGCTTGTCAGAGCGTCAGGTATAACAACTATTATTTTATTTCATTTTATACTAGGCCTACTGCATATTTTCTTGTTTGAGCACAGTAATACGGTGTCTGCCACACCAACATAAGGTAGCCCAGCGATTATTTTCAAATGTGAAAATCGTGAAACTCACTATTTTTTTTTCTTCACAGGAACATCAACCAGCGATGCAATAGAAGACACATATTTAAATGGTCTGCTTGTAACACCCAGTCCTTCAGGTACCTTGGATGCATCAACACAGTGGGGTGATCCAAGTCTGTCAGATCACAGCTATGCGGGCCCTCTAGCACTTCATCTTCCCCTTCAAAATGATCAGGCAACACAGTGTGCTTCATCTGAGGTGAATCTTCAGTTGCTCAGAAATGACCACCTCTGCCTGCTATATACAGGATTGAACTTAGAAGCTTTTAATACATTAGTTGAAAACCTGACAAAGGAATATGTTAACTCCTCACAGCTATCCCCCAGAGATCAGCTCTTGATGAATCTGATGAAGCTCCGGCTTAATTTACTCCAGGGTGACCTAGCGGAAAGGTTTGGCACATCACAATCTATTGAAAGTAAAGTCACCTCCTGTTGGTTAGTCTTCATGGAAGAAAACATGAGATGCTATGTACCATGGCTGCCCAGGGAGACAATTCAGGCAACGATGCCCCAATGCTTTCAGGAACATTACCCCAAAGTGACATGCATCATTGACTGCTCCGAGACCCCCTTTCAGAAGCCACACAACCTAGACTCAAGGGGCGAGTCAAAGAGTCACTATTACAGTCAGAACACCATCTGGCCCCTAAATTTGATTAGATCCTGAGAGTTTGTGCAGCCCTATGTAACCTACGTGGTGACATAATTAATGACCCAGAAGATCGTTAAGCCTTCAATGCAGTGGTCTCTTCAGTGTATTTTATATTATAATATTTGTTTATTGCGTTATATAGTTTTCACATATAACCACATATAACACATAATTGCATTCATGCTTTTTTGTTTACAATGTAAATAAGTTGTGATTTAGATAAATAAATATATAATACAATTACTTTCATCAGCTATGTTTTGTTTAGGTTTGTTTTTTAAGAAAACATTAAAAATACTATTTCATAATATATCAACACCTTTTCATATCATCCGTCCAGTTTTTGATGATTGTAGGATGTGGCAATGTAGCTCCATTTGGATGCCGTAACTCTCCTAGCGTCTCCTCCCATTTAATTTGATTCATTTTGTAACTGAAGCCTCCGTCAACAGTTGTTGGCCAGCTGAGAATAACCAGGGGTCTCATTTATAAAACTGTGCGTGGGATCGTTACTAAAAGTGTACGTACGCCCAAAAGCCAACTTTTGCGTACGCCAAAAATTATTCAAACTTATAAAACCCTGCGTACGCACACCGTACGCAATCTTTGCTTTATAAATCACAGAGTGCGAAATTTCACGGAGGTTGAATTGGAGACACTTGTGGGTGAGATGGAGGCCCGAAAAGTAGTTTTGTTCGGCGGTCACGGGATTGGGATTGCCAACAACAAAAAGCAGAGTGAGTGGCAACATGTTGCTGCAGCAGTGAACTCTGTCAGTAGCACGGAGCGCACAGTCCCAGAATTAAAAAGAAGTGGTCTTACATGAAGGTAGGTATGTAAATTAGCAATTAAACGTTATGGTCCCTAAAGACCCTCTCCCTCCGAATCCTGCCATTTGCATGGTCCGCCAGAAGTGCCATATGGTGCAGCATTACCACGGCACTCACCTTAACAGGGTTACGGTAATAAGACTGACCGAGAACACCTTGGATAATCAGTTTGTAATCACCCACGTAAAATGTTCTTGAACATAACCCCTTTTTCATGCCTGATTTATCATGAAAAGCATCAAGAGTAACAGACAACGATTGTGATGAGGAGTGTGGCTAGTTTTCCACACTTGGGATTTAATTGACATTTGATTATGTGTTTACAGTGTCACATAAAAATATTATGTTATTGACACATGTTGGACAGATGCTTTATCCCATGCAGTCGCGCCGTCAGTGGACAGTATGGAGTGACGGGATTAAATATAGAGATTTTTTTTTTATTTCTATTCTAAGGAGATGTTTCTGGAGTTATAACTGAGAAATAACACAGTTGACTTAAATTATTCTGATTATAGATTTAACGCATGATACGGGATGAAATTAAATTTATGAAGGGCGATGATAAAACATAATTGTAATGAGACACGACTGACTCCTGTGCCTGCGTAATACAAACTGCTTTATTTTCAAAGAAGCGCGGGATATATACATACCGCCTGTGTTAAGCGCGGCGCCCTCTAGCGCCGCGGTATATCATTACATCTCCCTTTTTCTGAACATTAAAGATTGAATTACAAGGAAGTAAGAAAATCAACATTCAGTAACCGTAGAACACCCTAGGCGAACATATAAGATATCAGGAACCATTAAAGTAAACCTAACAGTAAAACCATAAGAACTAATCACATTAGTCCAACTGTAAATGAAATAATATTAAGCATATCAAAGGGTTCATTTCGGTTCTTCTTTCTCTCCGATTTTTTTTTTTTTTTTTTTTCATTCATTAAGTGTCTTTGATTCGGTCTCTTTGTAACCTGTAAGGGAATAACATGTTAATCAGGTGAGTTTTTCTTTCTTACAGGTTCAGTCTTTCTCTGGGTTTGGGTTTTCTGAGTGTGTGTCGTCTCTCATTTGAGTTGTTGTTCTCCCGTTCAGTGTGAGTGTCCCTTGCGCTGGTATCTTCAGCCGTTTTGATGAGTTCCCTTCTGTTTCGCCTGTACCGTTTTCCGTCTGCTTCCACTATGTATGATCGTGGCTCGGGTGTTGGATGTATCACTTTAGCTGGCCTCCACTGCTTGCCGTCTCTCAGTCTCACTGTGTCTCCGGGGGTGAGGGCTGGCAGTGTGCGTGATCCTCGGTCGTAGAAGTGTTTTTTTCTGTCTTGGTTGATCTGCATTCTGTCCCGAACTCCTTCCATAGTTCTCGGTTTTAGTAGATTTTGTGCTGTGGGCAGTCGCGTCTTCGTCCTGCGTCCCATAAGCAGCTGCGCAGGTGAGGGTAGGCCATCCAGGGGTGTATTTCTGTAATCCAACAGGGCGAGGTGGGGGTCTTGCTTGTCAGCTTTGGCTTTCTTTAGGAGGTTTTTGACTATTTGCACTGCCTTTTCTGCTTTGCCGTTTGATTGGGGGTATGTGGGTGATGATGTGGTGTGCTTGAATCCATACTCCTCGCTGAATGTTTTGAATTCTGTGGAGGAATACTGAGTGCCATTGTCGGAGCAGACTTCATCAGGTATGCCGTGTCGGGAGAATTGTTGCTTGCAGATGTTGATGACTGCTTGGCTTGTTGTGGTGTTCAGTTTGTTTACCTCGATGAAGTTCGAGTAGTAGTCCACCAAGACGAGGTAGTGTTCGCCATCAAGCTCGCAGATGTCGGTGGCTATTTTTTGCCATGGTCTTGCGGGTATTTCATGTCCAATCATGGGTTCCTTTCTGTTCTGCCTCTTGTATGTGTCGCATATTGTGCATTTTGAAATCGGTCTGTGATCTGTGCTTGCATCCCCGGCCAGAATAGGATGTCTCTTGCGAATCTTTTTGTTTTCTCGATCCCTTGGTGGCTGGAGTGTATTTTCTTCAACATCATCTTTCTCAGCGTGGTTGGTATGACTAGTTTGTTGCCCTTGAATATCAGTCCATCTTCTATGGTCATTTCGCTCTTGTAGTCCCAGTATTGTTTGGCCTCATCTGGCGTATCTGATTTGTTTGTCCAGCCTTGGAGAATGAATTGCTTCACTGCTGTGAGTGTTGGATCCTTTTCTGTTTCTGTGCGTATTTCCTGTAGTCGCTCTGGTGCTATGGGCAAGCACATGACTGCGCACACTTGTACATCATCGTTATTTTCATTTTCGTCAGTCTCTTTTAAGAAGTTTCTGCTCAGGGCGTCGGCTACGTACAGTTCCTTTCCTTTTTTGTACTTCACTGTCATGTTGTACTTCTGAAGCCTAAGTAGCATTTTCTGGAGTCGCAGTGGGGTTTCGGCCAGTGGTTTCTTCATGATTACCTCCAAGGGTTTGTGGTCAGTTTCAACTTCGAATGTTCGCCCGAACAGGTATTGGTAGAACTTTTCACATCCAAACATGATGGCAGCCAGCTCCTTTTCTATTTGCGCATATCTTTTTTGGGTATCGGTGAAGGCTTTTGAGGCGTAAGCTATGGGGCAGCATTCGTCTTGGAACAGCACGGCTCCTATTCCGCAACTGGATGCGTCCACGCTTAGCTTGACTGGCTTCGACGCGTCATAGTATCTCAGTACTGGAGCCTCGGTGACCATTTCCTGCAGTTTCTCGAAGCTCCTGTCGTGTTCCTCCATCCAGATCCATTCTGTGGTTTTCTCCAGCAGCATCCGGAGTGGGGCGGTAACGGTGGATAATTGCGGTAGGAACTTCCCCAGGTATGTGATCATCCCAAGGTAAGTTTGTAATTCAGCCTTGTTTGTGGGTTTTTGCATTTTGTTGACTGCCTCCACTTTTTTTGGGTCTGGTTTAAGTCCGTCTGCTGTCAAGATGTGTCCCATGTATTTCACTTCTTGCGCCCCGAATGTGCATTTTTCTGGTTTGAGTTTGATGTTGTTTTCCCTGACTCGGTTCAGCACTCTTTCCAGTCTTTGGTTGTGTTGCTCTTCGTTTGTCCCCCATACGAGTATGTCATCCACGATTACTTCCACCCCCTCCATGTCCTCAAACATTTCTGTCATCAGTCTTTGGAATATTTCGCCGGCCGTGTTTATTCCGAATGGTAGTCTTTTGTATGCGTATCGTCCGAAAGGGGTGTTGAATGTGCACAGCGCTGAGCTTTCCTTGTCCAGCTTTACCTGCCAGTAGCCACATTGTGCGTCAAGTGTGCTGAATACCTTGGCTCCTGGCATCCGGGCCATCACCTCTTCAATCGTCCTCATGGGATAGTGTTCCCTCTCGATAGCGTTGTTCAGGTCCTTGGGGTCCATGCATATGCGTATCTTCTGTTTTTCTGGCTTCCAAACTGCGACCATGCTGCTCACCCACTGCCTCGGTTCTGTTACTTTCTCGATGACGTCTAGTTGTTCCATCTTTTTCAGTTCCGCCTTTATTTTCTCTCTCAGGGCGACGGGGACCCTTCTCGGGGCATGGATGATGGGCTGTGCGTCTGCTCTGATCTTGATGCGCTGTTCTCCCTCGAAGCGTCCCAGTCCCTCAAACACGTCTGCGTATTCCGTCCGTATTTCTTGACTTTGCCTTGTCTTTATTTCTCTGATGCGCTTTATGAGTCCGAGTTTCACACAGGTTGTTAGGCCCAGCAGTGGTGTTGCTTTCTGGTTCAGCACCTGGAATTCAACGTGATGAAAACGCCGCTTGTATTCGGTGAGCAGTTGGCATTTCCCCATTGGCTTCAGGCACTGTCCTCCGTAAGTCACTAGTTTTGCTTTAGATTTTTCAATTTGAGCGTCTGCTTGTCGGTAGATGGATTCCGGTATGACGTTGCATTGCGCGCCTGTGTCTATTTTGAATCTGACTTTTTTGTCGTTAATGACGAGGTCCACTTCCCAGTCTTCCCCGCTGGTTGTCTTCACCATGTCCAAGTACATTTCGTCTGGGTCTGATTCGGATTGTTGTTCTAACCTGTGCACTGGCTTTCTTGTCCTGTACGATGCTGTTTTGGACATGCATTTGTTCGCGAAGTGGTTCATCTTCCCGCAGTTCTTGCACTTTTGACCGTATGCCTGACATTTCCCCTTCTGATGGTCTCGGCCGCAGTATTTACAGTCCTGAATTGTATTTTGCCTATACGGGGTGGCTGGTGACGTCTGCTGATTTTTTTCGCGCTCCCGTTTGATTTCGTTAACGGCACATTCGGCTTGTGTTTGTGTGTTTAATTTGTCCAATTGTGTACGGCTAGCTTCTGCAGCTCGGCATATGTCAATAGCCTTGGGTAAGTCTAGGTCGGTTGTTCTCAACAATTTTGCCCTTACGTGGTCATCCCTTATTCCCACAACAATTCGGTCCTTTATCAAGCTGTCACATAGTTGTGCGTACTCACATGACCTTGCCTTTGATCTCAAGTCCGTAACGAACTGGTCGATGCTTTCGCCAGGGGCCTGTACACGCGTGTTGAACACGTCTCTCAAACGTCACATTATTTTGGGGGGTGAAGTGTTTCTCGAACTTGTCCAGTAGTACCTTGAGTTTGTTTCTGTCCTCTTGTTGTGTGAAGTCGAAAGTGTTGTAGATCTCCAAAGCTTCATCCCCGATAACGTGTAGCAACGTGCAGCTCTGTACCTTCTGCGACCTTCCTTCCATGCCTGTAGCGGTCATGTAAAGTTCAAATTTTTGTCTCCATCTCTTCCATTTGTCGGCGATGTTTCCTTCCAACCGTAGGGGTTCCGGTGCTTTTAGCGCTTCCATTTTATATTTGGCGTGAATTCGTCTTTTCTGACATCATGTAATGAGACACGACTGACTCCTGTGCCTGCGTAATACAAACTGCTTTATTTTCAAAGAAGCGCGGGATATATACATACCGCCTGTGTTAAGCGCGGCGCCCTCTAGCGCCGCGGTATATCATTACAATAATGTTCTTCTCACTCTACAATTCTTCTGTCTGAGTTCAGTTCCCCACCACACCATCTGTGTCGCCAATTCTCCTTTTCCTCCAAACCATGCGTACGCATGGGTCAGAGTTTGCTTAGGGCTGCGCACATTCTCCCGTCAAGTTGGTTTTTTATAGATCACAACCTTGCCGTGGAAGGTCACGCACGCCAATTTTTGCCGTGCGGTTATAAATGAGACCCCAGATTTATAATGAGACGGTTATAAATGAGACCCCAGATGCTTACAGCCTGAGATAGAAGAACGCTGGCACACTATTGTTGGAACATATCGCTTCTTGTTCTTGTTTTACTTTAAAATAAAAGAGTGTTACTCCAACGCGAGTACAGCCTCCGCCTGCGTTTCTGTAAGCCTGCAACACATGTGATAAACACGTTTTGTTCATTCAAAATATGTTATTAATTCAAAGCAGTTGTTGTTCATTGCAAAACATTTATT